>NC_142957.1:8681936-8704436 GCF_046866305.1 Octopus bimaculoides | reverse complement strand
AATAGCAATGAAATCCCCCTCAAATCACACCTTACAGTCTTATCCATGTATATACGTACAAGCAAGACTTAGGAGGGTCTGATTTGAGAGAGATTTGGCTGCTATTTCTGTCTTATCAATGTATATATGTACGTATGAACCAACGAGAGAGAGACCTCTGCATGCCGCATAATAGCTAAATTTAGTAGAAATAGCAGCCAAATCCAGTGGCGGTTCGTGTGTAGGAACAGCAGCACCCCCGTGGCTGTGTAGTAAGTAGCATGCTTACCAACCACATGGTCCCGGGTTCAGTCCCACTGCATGGCACCTTGGGCAAGTGTCTTCTACTATAGCCTCGGGCCGACCAAAGCCTTGTGAGTGGATTTGGTAGACGGAAACTGAAAGAAACCCGTTGTAAGGTGACACGTAAAAGCACCTACTACACTCTCTGAGTGGTTGGCGTTAGGAAGGGCATCCAGCTGTAGAAACTCTGCCAAATTTAGATTGGAGCCTGGTGTTGCCATCCGGTTTCACCAGTCCTCAGTCAAATCGTCCAACCCATGCTAGCATGGAAAGCAGACGTTAAACGATGATGATGTATGTGTGTGTGTTTGTGTGTCTGTTTGTCCCCCCAGCATCGCTTGACAACCGATGCTGGTGTGTTTGCGTCCCCGTAACTTAGCGGTTCGGCAAAAGAGACCGGTAGAATAAGTACTAGGCTTACAAAGAATAAGCTCTGCGGACGATTTGCTCGACTATAAAAGCAGTGCTCCAGCATGGCCACAGTCAAATGACTGAAACAAGTAAAAGAGTAAAATATAAAGAATCCTTTTTTTCATTAATTCTTTCTTTATGCTTGCGCATTATATAATCCTTAAGCTTAATGTCAGTAGTTTATGAAAAAAAAGAAATACAAAATTCTTTGTATAGAACTATGCGCTTCACAGTTCCAGCAACGCAGTGTTTGGCTGTTGTGCGCATGCTCACATGTCCGAGATAGGAAGCTTCACACTAGGGAGAGGGAGCACTGCGTGAACGACAGTGCCCGATGAAAGGTAGTTCTTTTTGATTCCGCGTGTATTGTGCTTAAAAACGCGTTTATATTCTTGAATCTGATAAAGTGTAGAATTAGATGATTATCCGGATCTTTTTTAAAACGGGGGCCACATTTTTCATTAATGTTTTACGTAGTGTTTTTGGTACGGAAAGACTTTCAAACTTTGTATACTTATCTATTTTGTGTTATAGAACAGAAAAATATTTTTGTATTCGAATTTATTTCATGTAAAAAATTGTCTTATTTCGATAATTTCAACCAATCACTGACAAGTATTCAGTTGTTTACATTTACTCCTTTGGCTGATTAAACGATGTAAAGCGTATTTAATCTCCATACCTTCGTTTTATTTGCTTTTTTCATTTTAAATTTGCTTTAACCCTAACCCTAACTCTAGGGTTAGGGTTAGGGTTAATTGTTTCAGAATCGTTTGTTTATGTAGTCGGCCCTTAATGTATATCGGCTGAATGGACGTCAGTGATTGGTTGAAATTACAGAAATACGACAACTTTAACATGGAATAACTTAGGGATTTCTTTTTTTTTTAAGAAGACTAAGAGAAAAAGATGTTTTATATGACACATTCTACCAGTGTTCCAAGTTTCAAAGTGTTTCGTTAATGAAAAATGTGGCCCCCGTTTTAAAAAAGATCCGATTATCCTGCTTCCAGCTTCAGTGTTGCTGCTAGGATTTTTTAAAAATGGGGCACATTTCCACCCACCCCACTTATTTTGTGATTGGGGGGGGGGGAGATTTTTGAAAAACAAGGTGGAATTCGCGGCGGTGTTCAGTGAACAAAATTAAACACACTTACCCAGCAATTGTTAAATCGCGAACCGATCAAGTTTATGTATAAATTTTCTTTTTATATGTTTGTTTCCTTTTACACAATACTAAAACAGCGGCTAAAAATTTTCTAAAGTGGCACCCCACTAATTTTATCTACGAGCCACTAGTCTTATCTATGTATATATGTACGTATGAGCCAATAGGAGAGACCTCTACATAATAGCTAGAATTAGTAGATATAGCAGCCAAATCTCCTTCAAATCACATCCTACTGTCTTATCTATGTATATATGTACGTAAGAGCCAACGAGGGAGACCACTACATGGTAGCTAGAATTAGTAAATATAGCAGCCAAATCTTCAAATCACACCCTGCTGTCTTATCTGAGTGGGTGTGTGGTAAGTAGCTTGCTTTTACCAACCACATGGTTCCGGGTTCATTCCCACTGCGTGGCACCTTGGGCAAGTGTCTTCTACTATAGCCTCGGGCCGACCAAAGCCTTGTGAGTGGATTTGGTAGACGGAAACTGAAAGAAGCCTGTCGTATATATATACATATATGTGTGTGTGTGTGTGTGTGTGTGTATATGTTTGTGTGTCTGTGTTTGTTCCCCCCCCCACCAACATCGCTTGACAACCGATGGTGGTGTGTTTACGTCCCCGTAACTTAGCGGTTCGGCAAAAGTGATCGATAGAATAAGTACTAGGCTTACAAAAGAATAAGTCCTGGGGTCGATTTGCTCGACTAAAGGCCGGAGTCAAATGACTGAAACAAGTAAAAGAGTATACATATATACATGTACGAGCTAGTGAGGAAGACCTCTGCAGGGTGGCTAGACTTAGTAGAAATAGCAACTAAATCTCCTTCAAATCACACCCCACAATCTAATCTATATAAACAAAAAAATGGGTGCAAATGTACTAAAACATGAAGATTATTGTAATCTTTTAAGACAGAGAGAAAAGCAAGTGTAATATTTCAAATAAATATTCCAGTTGTGACCATCCCATCTTATCTAGGATTACATTATGGAGAAGAGTTTTTTTTTTTCAAGACAGTAGAATCCGATTTGAAGGAGATTTGACTGCTATTTCGGTAAGGTCTAGCGACCGTGTACCAGGCTGTCAAGTAATTGCTACTGCCTTAGAACCGGTCATGACGAAACGTAAGCGGTGACCACCACCGCCACCACCACCTTTCATCCTTCATTCGAGTACTGTCTATCTAGGACTACGCTTAATCAATGTAATTCTTTCTTTCTTTTCTTTCCAAGACGGGACAGTATGAATTTGAGAGGTAATGGTGGCTGCAATTTCTAACACGTCAATGAACCATGTAGAAGCATTCACGTGTTGTTTCTTGCACCTAGCCTATAGTTTTACACTACATGGAATAAGGAGCGTCTAAGTACAGTTTACTGCCCCACCGACCGTTTATTTTTATTGTAGCTTTTTTTTTCAAGTAATCAGAGTGAAAAAGGAAAATTAGTCGTTAAAAAACCACACAAAGGAAACGAAGAAAGCGGGTCACTAAACTGTAGTTATACCTATAACACTACATATGGTGGCGAAATCGAAAGTTAACTCCCTTTACGACTGGAGTTCAAATCTTGTCAAGGTCGACCGTCTTCTGGGCTCGATGAAAAGAAAGGTTAAGTATATATATATATCAGTCGCGCGTGTGCGCGTATGTACGAGTGAGTGTGTGCATATGTATGAGAGTGTGTGTGTGTGTGTGTGTGTGTGTGTGTGACTGGGTTCTTGCGTGAGTGTGCAGGAACAGGCATGTGTGCGCATGCGCGCACGTACACGATTGCGTGCATTCGCGCGCATACGTGCATGTGTGTATGTGTGTATTTCTGCGTTGAATTCGTAATTCTTGCTTCTGTGGGAGGAATGGGGTGGGGGTGGGGGGATTTCAAACAAGAAAACCGATATTGAGTTTGTAAAATAAATATTTATTCCACATCGTTTTGTGGTACATTAACTCTTCCTTTACTAGTCCTGTGTATTCACATGCGATGCGCAGGACACATTTCCCTGGCATAGGTGCATTTTAAATGAATACGATTCCCAATTTTTTTTTTCAACCACCAGAATAACTTGGGACTTATAAAAACCTTTATATAATTCAGAACATATGAAATTTTTTTGGACAGACAAAGCGTTAATGTCACATACAGCCTCGCTGTAAAGACATTCTGTAATAACATAATTCACCAATGTCACACTAAAACTGTCTTTTAAAAACATTGTTTAACCTTTTGCTTATTTTGTGCATCACGTTATACACCGAGCATATTTCCCTGGTGTCAATGCATCGTATATGGATACACATTCCCAATTTGTTTTTCAACCACCGGAGTAACTTGGGACTTGTGAAAGGAAAGCTTTATATTATTCAGAATGTGCGAAACAAGGACAAGTAAAATCGCTGTCACTCATACGTACAGGTTTGTTCTTTGCAGGTACGGACGGATGCCACATAAAAAGCACTTGTGCAACTGCTGCACCAGGCTCCAATCTGATCTAGCAGAGTTTCTACAGCTGGATGCCCTTCCTAACGCCAACCATATATATATATATATATATAAATATATATATATATATATATATATATATATATATGTGTGTGTGTATGTGTATATAAAACACACATACACACAAATATTGTTCCTTGGTCCTTTCCAGTCGAATGCCCCGTAAACCCCTGCATCACTTTGAACCAACAAACAAAACATAAAAACAAAAGAAAACCAAAAGGTTCTCCTGTCCGAACAAGTACAACATGGCTGTTGGCTCTCTTGGACAATGCACTCGGCTGATAACTAGGACCATTCTATGAGCAACAGCAGCAGTTCGACACAATATTCCAAGAGTCTGCAATGATCTGACATTCAAAGAGTTCCCAAGCTCTGAGAACATTTCAACTTTTACCTGGTTTCTGTTATTGAACTATGACCATGTTGGAGCACTGCTTTGAAGATTTTGTTTAGTTGAATAAATTGACAGCTAGCACTTGTTCATGTTGTGAAGCCCTGGCATTTATTGTCAAATTCTTTTTGCCAAACTGCTAAGTCATGGGGATGTAATCAAACTAACACTGGTTGTCATGCTGTGGAGGGTGGCAAAGACAAACGCACACACACACACGTACACACAGATGTACACACACACACACTGACACAATGAGCTTCTTTCAGTTTCCATCAAGCAAATCCACTCACAAGGCTTTGGTCAGCCAGAGACCAAAGCCTAAGGTGTCACGCAGTGGGACTGAACCTGGAACCATGTGGTTAGGAAGTAAACTTCTTACCACACAGCCACACCTGTGCACACACACACTTATACACACACAATGGGATTCTTTCAGTTTCCATCTACCAAATCCACTCACAAGGCTTTGGTCAGCCCGAGGCTATAGTAAAAGTCACTTGCGCAAGGTGTCACGCAGTGGGACTGAACCAGGAACCATGTGATTGCGAAACAAGCTTCTTACCACACAGCCACACCTGCACCTATCTTAGGCAAGTCAGGCAGACGTCACTTCCGCCTGTGCCAATACAGTTCATCTCCAACTGGCAGCGTTCCATTGGTTTCATTGTAAAGCCAAGGATTCCTGGAAATTGACCAAAATCCTGAGGAACAGACGAAACCAGATCAGTCGAGTGACTGAATCTCGTCAATGCCTCGGAGTTTCCGTCTGAGAGTGTCGCTGCACTTTCCTACCATAAGTCTCTGTATAATGCTAATGGAGAAGTTTCACAGGCGGCATTGTCCAGCTAAGGAAGAGACAGACAGAAAGAGAGAGAGAGAGAGATCCAGGCACAGGAGAGAGAGAGAGAGAGATCCAGGCACAGGAGAGAGAGAAAGAGATCCAGGCACAGGAGAGAGAGAAAGAGAGATCCAAGCACATGAGAGAGAGAGAGAGAGAGAGAGATCCAGGCACATGAGAGAGAGAGATAGAGATCCAGGCACATGAGAGAGAGAGAGAGAGAGATCCAGGCACATGAGAGAGAGAGAGAGAGAGATCCAGGCACATGAGAGAGAGAGATCCAGGCACATGAGAGAGAGAGAGAGAGAGATCCAGGCACATGAGAGAGAGAAAGAGATTCCAGGCACAGGAGAGAGAGAGAGAGAGATCCAGGCACAGGAGAGGGAGAGAGAGATCCAGGCACAGGAGAGAGAGAGAGAGATCCAGGCACAGGAGAGAGAGAGAGAGATCTAGGCACAGGAGAGAGAGAGATATCTAGGCACAGGGGAGAGAGAGAGATCCAGGCACAGGAGAGAGAGAGATCCAGGCACAGGAGAGAGAGAGAGAGATCCAGGCACAGGAGAGAGAGAGAGATCCAGGCACATGAGAGAGAGAGAGAGAGATCCAGGCACAGGAGAGAGAGAGAGAGAGAGATCCAGGCACAGGAGAGAGAGAGAGAGATCCAGGCACATGAGAGAGAGAGAGAGATCCAGGCACAGGAGAGAGAGAGAGAGAGAGAGAGATCTAGGCACAGGAGAGAGAGAGAGAGAGATCTAGGCACAGGAGAGAGAGAGAGAGAGATCCAGGCACAGGAGAGAGAGAGAGATCCAGGCACAGGAGAGAGAGAGAGATCTAGGCACAGGAGAGAGAGAGAGATCCAGGCACAGGAGAGAGAGAGAGAGAGATCCAGGCACAGGAGAGAGAGAGAGAGAGATCCAGGCACAGGAGAGAGAGAGAGATCCAGGCACAGGAGAGAGAGAGAGATCCAGGCACAGGAGAGAGAGAGATCCAGGCACAGGAAAGAGAGAGAGAGAGAGATCCAGGCACATGAGAGAGAGAGAGAGAGAGATCCAGGCACATGAGAGAGAGAAAGAGATCCAGGCACAGGAGAGAGAGAGAGATCCAGGCACATGAGAGAGAGAGAGATCCAAGCACAGGGGAGAGAGAGAGATCCAGGCACAGGAGAGAGAGAGATCCAGGCACAGGGGAGAGAGAGAGAGATCCAGGCACAGGAGAGAGAGAGAGAGAGATCCAGGCACAGGAGAGAGAGAGAGAGATCCAGGCACAGGAGAGAGAGACAGAAAGAGAGTCAATTTACCATACATTATTCGTTTCATTATCCATCATATTTTCCTTCACATTTCAGATATACTGAAGACGCTTTTTGTCATTGCTCCATTGTACGTAGATAAAGTGTTGGTGAAAGCAAAGTGTTATCAGACTTATTCAAAGATGGACGCAACGAGCATTGATTGCAGATACCTGTTGTTGTTGGCACTCCCGTCGCTTACGACGTCGAGGGTTCCAGTTGATCCGATCAACGGAATAGCCTGCTCGTGAAATTAACGTGCAAGTGGCTGAGCACTCCACAGACACGTGTACCCTTAACGTAGTTCTCGGGGGGGTGGGGGGTATTCAGCGTGACACAGAGTGTGACAAGGCTGACCCTTTGAATTACAGGCACAACAGAAACAGGAAGTAAGAGTGAGAGAAAGTTGTGGTGGAAGAGTACAGCAGGGTTCGCCACCATCCCCTGCCGGAGCCTCGTGGAGCTTTTAGGTGTTTGCGCTCAATAAACACTCACAACGCCCGGTCTGGGAATCGAAACCGCGATCCTATGACCGCTAGTCTGCTGCCCAAACCACTGGGCCATTGCGCCTCCACTGCAGTTACATAAAATGTAATCAATCAACAGAGTTGGTGGAGTGTTGGATAAGATGCTTCATAATGTCTTGCTCTGGATCTTTGCTGTCTAGAGATCAAATCCAGTGATGGTCAATGTTGCTTTTCATTTTTTGGGGATCAATAAAGAAAAAAACCCTCTGAAGTGTTGGATCCCCCCCTCTCTCTCTCTCTCTCTCTCTCTCTTTATGTGTGTGTAAGAATGTCGGTAGATACACATATATCTTTCTCAGTGTTCCAGTTATTGGACTGTGCTGACGCTGGAGTACTGCCTTGTAGGATTCAGTCCAACAATTTGACCCCATTACCGATTACTCAAACCTGGTACGTATTCTCTTGGTCTCTTTTACTCAATCACTGTTACAAGGACATAAACAAAACAACACCAGCTGCTGAGGAAAGTTGGGGTGGACAAACACAAAGACACACACACACACACACACACACAGAGATACATATGATGGGTATCTTTCAGGTTACCAAATCCATTCACAAAGCTTTGACTGGCCCAGAGTTATAATGGAAGAAACTTGCCCAAGATGCTATGCAACAGGGCTGAACCCAGAAATGTGGTTGGAAATCAAACTTCTTACCACACAGTATATACTCTTTACACTTTTATTGTTTCAGTCATTTGACTGTGGCCATGCTGGAGCACCGCCTTTTAGTCGAGCAAATCGACCCCAGGACTTATTCTTTGTAAGCCTAGTACTTATTCTATCAGTCTCTCTTTTTGCCGAACCGCTAAGTTACAGGGACGTAAACACACCAGCATCGGTTGTCAAGTGATGGTGGTGGTGGGGGGGGGGACAAACACAGACACACATACATATATACGATGGGCTTCTTTCAGTTTCCGTCTACCAAATCCACTCACAAGGCTTTGGTCGGCCCAAGGCTATAGTAGAAGACAGTTGCCCAAGGTGCCACGCAGTGGGACTGAACCTGGAACCATGTGGTTGGTAAGCAAGCTACTTACCATACAGCCACTCCTACGCCTATATATATATATATATATATATGTAAGTTCAAAAAAACAACAAAGTGAGGACGTGATATGGATAGTATTATTGGACGCTCAGGAAAGGAAAGAGAGAGTGTATGACGTTTCGGGCGTAGCCCTTCGTCGGAAAGATGGAAAGTTCGGAGAATGGAAGAACGGAGAAAGAGGAAAATGGTACCGATGCCCACGAGGTTACATTGTGATATATATATATATATATAGTTGAAATTTATAGAAAAACGAAGGACAAAGACAGGTGTATGAACAACAAGCAAGTGTATTAGTTTGACACTCAGGAAAATGAAAAAGTCCTTTACGTTTCGAGCCTACCCTCTTCAGCTATATATGTGCCTGATCTCAAAGTCATCATCACAGCCGACAAACGACCAGCTGGCTTAACATGCTCAGCAATTAATTCGATGCACCTGCTAATAACGAGGTGGCCATCATTATGGTTGGAGAACAGCACGGCAAACGAGACATCATTCTCAACCATCGTGACAATCAATTGTCATTCATTAAAGAGACACACCGGTCATACGACTGCTTGCAGTACCCCTTGATGGTTCCATATGGAGAAGATGGCCATCACTTTGAGATTCGCCAAGTTGACCACTCAACTGGATTACCATTCAACGTAAAAGTATCCTGTCGAAAATTTTATGCCTGACATTCAAGCAAGATCGTTGCCAGTGCCGCTGGACTGGCTCCTGTGCAGGTGGCATGTAAAACACACCATTTCGAGTGTGGCCATTGCCAGTACCTCCTGACTGGCCTTCATGCCGGTGGCACGTAAAAAGCACCCACTACACTCTCGGTAGTGGTTGGCGTTAGGAAGGGCATCCAGCTGTAGAAACTCTGCCAAATCAGATTGGAGCCTGGTGTAGCCATCTGGTTTCACCAGTCCTCAGTCAAATCATCCAACCCACGCTAGCATGGAAAGCAGACGTTAAACGATGATGATGATGATGGTTGATGGTGAGGAGGAGGAGAAATGAACCAATTCTTGCGCTTCACAAGTCAGTTTATGGCTGACATGTATGCCAAGATCGAAACTGAGGGTTTCATTTTCATTCGCATTAAACAACCAAAACTGAGGTCTGAAAAATATATTCATTTAAAAGATGCACTCAATCAAGACGGCAATGTGCACAATGTTGGTAAGCAAGTTATCCTACCAGCAAGCTTCATTGGTTCTCTACGATACATGCATCAACGGACCCAGGATGCCATGGCCTACGTGCGCAAGTTCAATTGGCCTGGTTTATTCATCACCTTTACCTGCAATCCCAAATGGTAAGACATTCTAGACAGCCTCTTCGAAGGCCAACACAGCAATGATAGACATGACATAATTGTAAGAGTATTCAACTTGAAACAGCAAAAACTTTTGTGGCTGCTCAAAGATGGTAAAATCTTTGGTGACCTCAATGTTTGGATGTACACAATTGAATGGCAGAAACGGGGGTCTGCCTCATTCACATACCCTCATTTGGTGCAAGGAGAAGATACGTCCAGATTTGATTGATGACATCATTTCTGCAGAGTTCCCAAACCCAGAGCAAGATTCTCAGCTCTACAACATTGTGAAGAAACACATGATTCACGGGCCCTGTGGAAGCTTTAACCCTTTGTCTCCTTGCATGGAGAATAATATTTGCACCAAAAGGTTCCCTAGACCATTCATTCAAGAAACACGAAATTGACATGATGGTTATCCACTCGACAGGTAGCGCAAACCTGAAGATAGCGGCTATATTGCAACACTGAAGACATATATATATATATATATATATATATATATATATAGGGAGAATTCACAAAAAAAACAAAAGACGAAGACAGGTGGTGTAGACAACAAACAGATGTATCAGTTTAACGCTCAGGAAGTGAAAAAGTCTTTAACGTTCCGAGCCTATGCTCTTCCACAGAAAGAAACAAGGAGAGAAAATAAAATATATATATATATATATATATATATATATATATATATATGTGTATATATATATATATATATATATGTGTGTGTGTGTGTATGTATGTATACACACACATATACACAACACAGTAGAATGCAGATTTGAGGGAGATTTGACTGCTATTTCTACAAGGTTTAACTACCATACATACATACATGAGACAGTAGGATATTATTTTGAGAGAGTTGGCTGCTATTTCTACCAAGTCTAGCTATCATATAAAGAACATTGGCTCCTAGACACATAAATACATACATGTGATTTGAAGGAGGTTTAGCTGCGAGGTCTAACAGGCCTAGCTACCATTTAGAGGCCTCACATTGGCTCATACTCAGATAAGACAGTAAGGTATGATTTGAGTGAGATTTAGCAGTGGTTTCTAGTAGGTTTACCAAATAGGTCACTCTCATTGATTCATACACACACAGTGAGGTGTGATTTGAGAGAGATTTACCTGTTATTTCAACCAGGTCAAGCTATAACATAGAAGTCCCCTTCTGACAAATATATACGTAAGACAGTGGTGTATGATTTGAGGGATGTTTGACAGTTATTTTTACCTGATCGACAAAACTGCTTAAGTGTCTTGAAAACTAGAGTTCAAGACCGGCGACGTTCACCTTGTCGTTTTTATTCTTCCAGGGACAGATAAAACAGGTACCATTCATATATCCAGGTCCAGCAAGTCGGATGTGTACCCGTTTCTCCTCACTAAAATGTCAATATGAACCAATTGTTAGTTACCCTCGATTCGACGTATTTCCGTTCTAAAGTGAAAGTATTACGCACACACACACACACACATACATACATACACACACATACGCACATAAATACACATATACACACATATATATAGACACACACACATTATATATATACACACACATATACATTATATATATATATATACACGCGCACACATATATACACACACATCCATTATATATACACACATCCATTATATATATACACACACGTGTATGTGTGTGTGCATACAAACGTATACGCAGCCATTCATATATACATGAATACGTACAAAACATGTATATATATATACACACAAACCTATCTCATCATCATCATCGTGTATAAATACAAACATATCCACGTGTACGCGCACACACAAAGGCATCTATGTGCATATACACACACACGCATATACAAACATATCCATTAGTAAATATGCACACACGCAAATACAAACGTCTGTATAACCACACAAGCATATGCCAAATATATCTCTGTATATATAAACGTATGTATATACATAAGTATACACGCGTGTACATTCTCAAATGTATTAATAGACACAAATATAAATACAAACATATATATATATATATATATATTTACATTCTCACACACACACACACACACACACGCACATCTACGTACATACCTAAGTGCGCGCGTGTATATATAAAGTACATGCATAATTAAACAATCATTCTTATAAAGCAGTTTCATTGAACATACAGCAGTCTTCTGCATTTATAGTGGAATTAAAAACTTTGAAGACGATATAAACACACTAACGTGTGTATGTGTGTGTGTATATATATATATATATGTGTGTGTGTGTGTGTGTATGTGAATATATATCACATAAACACGTGCTTGTTGAAAAAAAACGGAGACCTAATTAAATCACAACCACAGCACCTTTGTATATCTGAGGTGCATGAGTCTGTCTGTGTGTGTGTGTGTGTGTGTGTACACATACACACATACACACCCATATATTTTATCACATACAGACACATACACACAAACATATATAAACACATACACAGGCATATATGCACACGATCATACACGAATATATATACATACATACATACATACATACACAAACATATACAGATGTGTGTATATGTTTGTGTACATGTGTATGTATATGTATTTGCGTTATGTTCGTGTGCATCTATGCCTGTGCATGTGTGTATATATGTTGGTAAGTATATGTGTGGATGTGTGTGTGTGTGCATACAAACATATATACCTGATATATATAGACACACTACATACAAACATATATACACACACACACTAACACATATACACTACATACAAAGATATATATAAACACACACAAACATACATACACATATATACACACATCCATACATACATACATATATATACACACACATACGTACACACAAACATACATATATATATACACACACACACATACACACTTACGTACGCACACATTGTATTCACCCAACAAAAGCAGGCAGTAAGTTCTCTTGCGAAGTTATTTCACTTTAGACAAAGAAACAGACATTAAACAGATATATAATATATATATATATATATATATATAATGTACCCGAGTGTGCGTGAAAAACTGCGGATACGGGTGGGAAGATAGTTAATTGTAGCGTGCAGTGTTCAAATAGCGGGGTTGGAAGGTGAGTAGAAATAGACACGTGTATATATAACTACATACACACTCGCAGATTATACATACATACATATATATATATATATATACATACATACATACCTATATACACGTTACATACGTGCACAAAAAATACACACACATACATGTAAACGCATCGATGTATACGTAAAGATAACCGTATATATATAAATATAGACTTGGAGCAAACATATGCATGTTAAGTAATGTATATACGTATATAGCAATCTATATACACATAGTACCTAATATATATACATGCATGCCTACAGACACAGATATGTAGCCATGGAAAGTATATACATAAATATTACATATGGATATATATATGAGAGAGAGAGATCTCATGGAATATACATTCATATACACACATTAAATGAAAATATATATGCATCGCATGGAAATATAGATACGTATTTAACTATACACACAGGATTACACAAACACATATATGAATACATATAACGATGTGTGTGTGTGTGTATATATATTATATATATATATACACATACACACAGAAAAAGTGGGTATAACCGTATTTTAACTGTGGAAATTCGAATCCTTGTTTTATGTAAGGCCATTCTCAACCCCAATCTACCCCAGAAATAAAAACCACTTGTATGTGTAATTGTCTTTCAGTTACCCATACATTGTTTCTACACTAATTAACAAAACGGTAATTAAAAAATAATGCCTGAAATTCGGTCATTAATTACAATAAATTTCAGATCAGTCAAGCATTTAACATCACCACCACCACACGACTGTTATTATTATTCTTATTGTTGTTGTTGTGATTATTGCTGGTCGTCCCATTCATATCTTTTGTTGTTGTCGTCGTGGCTGTTGTCTAATTAAGCAATTAATGACAAGACGATCCAAGCAAGAAGATAAGCTAAATGAAGAGATACGAGCACCTTGCTCACGATAATGATGATGATGATGATGATGATGATGATGATGGTGGTGGTGGTGGTTATAATAATAATATTGATAGCATTTCGTAACAATATTAATAACCGATAACTATTATGATGGTGGTGGTGGTGGTGGTAATAATAAATAGAATGGTAATATAGATAGCATATAGTAACAATATTAATGAATATAATATAAATATATAGAGACCATGAGGTTTTAGTAGCTTGTGTGTAGTCTGCACTGGTAATATCCTCCTGGATTGGTACAATCGCTGCACAGATATATACACATATATATATATATGTATACACCACACGCACATGCAGTTAAGCAGCTAAATGCATTATATAGACAGACAGCAGGATCGCACTGAATATATTGTTACATACACACGAACGAGGCAGAAAGAATATATATATTTATATATATATCATTAATTAAACATGCCTCTCTTTATATATATATATATATCTATATCTATATCTATATATATATGAATATCTATACGATCTTTTTCTTTTCATTTTTCTCTATGTTTTCTCTCTCTCTCTCTCTCTCTCTCTCTCTGTTTCGCTTTATCTATTTTCATTCTCACTTCACCCCCCCTCTCTACCTAGCTATCTCTGTGTGACTTTAACCCTCTCTATCTATCATTACTCTTACTCACTCTCACTAACAGTAACCTCACTCCTCCTCACTTTCTGTATTTATCTATCTATCTATCATGTTTCACTCTCCGTCTCCATCTCACATTTTCCCTAACGATTCTCTTACCCTCTCTTTCTTTATAGTTGTCTCTCTGGATCTCTCTCTCTCGATCCTTTCCTCCCTCCCTATCTTTTCCCATCTTTCTCCTTCAATCTTGTCTCTCTTATACGCACATTTAGTTAGTTAGTTAGATAGATAGATATATGCGTGCACACACGTATAGCTTCAGTGATGCAAACAGGGAAAATAGGACTCAGAACATATATATATATATATATATATATATATATATATATATATATATATATATATATATATATATATATATACACTCTCTTTCTTTTCCTTTCTCTTTTTCATATTGTGCTTTAGAGAAGGAAACAGAAAACAGAAAGGAAAAAAAGGAGAAAAAAAAACAGAGAGTAAACAGAAAGAAGAGGAAAACGAAAATAAAACTGAGCGAGAGAAAAGAAAGAGTAAAACAATAAGAAAGTGATACAGAAGAAAAGGGTATAGTAGTACCGAGGTGAATGCACGTGGGTAAATGTTGCTAACTGAGTCATTCTGTGTGCAGTAATGTGAAAGAGAGAGAGAGAGAGATTTATAGAGAGGGACAGACTAATAGAAATAGGGGAGGGAGCATGAATATACAATGAGGAAAACGGAACAGAAGAAGATTTGGATCGTTTTTATTCGTTTCTTTGTATTTTTTTGACAAGATTTTCTTAGTTCTAATCACATTGTCTTAACATGGCTCTGAAAATGTATGCATCTATCTATCTATCTATCTATCTATCTATCTATCTATCTATCCATCCATCTATCTATCTATCTATCAATCTATCTATCAATCTATCTATCAATCTATCTATCTATCTATTTATCTATCTATCTATCTATCTATTTATCTATCCATCTATCTATCTATCTATATTGTGTGTGAGTATGTGTATGAATTTGTGTATATGTGTATGTATACACACACATACATATACGTAAATATATATACGTGTGTGTGTGCGTGCATGTATGTGTGTGTGTGTGTGTATTTGAAATTTACAGGAAAGCAAAAGACGAAGACAGGCGTATGAACAAGCGTTTTAGTTTGACGCTCAGGAAAATGAAAACGTCTTTTACATTTCGAGCCTATGCCCTTTATCAGAAAGGAATAAGAGAAATTAAACAGAAATACATGCATGTATATTATCTATATATGTGGGGGGGGGGGGCATGTATGTGTGTGTGTGCGTGTATATATATATATATATATATATATATATATATATATATATATATATGTTCTCACTGTCCTGTTCTTGTTAACACTTTCACCCTACACAAAAAATTCCAAATTTTATTGAATTTGCTTTGCGGGAAGGACTGTCCCAACGAAGTCGCGTATTGTCCTTGCCTTCGAAACGCAGCGTAGATGGAACAGGAACAACTGACGAAGGGATATACTCTCTATGTTGCATGTCTCATTTCTCTGTTTGCTTGTTTTTTTTTTCGTTGTTCGAAAAAAGTTCGTTTTCTGTTTTCGTTTCTCATTGTGTTTAACGGTTTTTTTTTTATGTCCTGTACCCATATATGCATGTATGTATACATAGAGATGTAGGTATGTACATATATGTATGGATATATGCATATATCTTTATATTTATATTATTATGTATGTATTATGTATGTACGTATATGAATCCACCACATCCTATAGTAGAAACATATGTAAGCGAATGAAGTTCATAGCTTTTGTTTTTTGCCGGTGTCATCTCTTTGTTCCTATACATATATTCTTATTCTTTTCTTCTCTGATTCTGCTCATTGTTTCAGTCATTTGACTGCGGCCATGCTGGAGCACCGCCTATAGTTGAAGAAATCGACCCCCAGTACTTATTCTATCGGTCCCCTTTGCCGAACCGGTAAGTTACGGGGACGTAAACACACCAACATCGGTTGTCAAGCGATGGTGCGGGTGACAAACACAGACGCACAAACATATACACACACATGCATATATAAATGTGTATGCATGTATAATATATATATATATATATATATATATATATATATATATATATATATATATATATATATATATTTATATATATATATATATATATATATATATATATATATATATATATATATGTATATATATATATATATATATATATATATATATATATATATATGGGAGAATTTACGAAAAAAACAACAGACGAGGACAGGTGGTGTAAACAACAAAAGAATGTATTAGTTTAACGCTCGGGAATAGAGAAAGTCTTTAACGTTTCGAGCTACGCTCTTCAACAGAAAGAAATAAGGAGAAAAACAAGGAGAAAAAAAATATAAATGTAGTGGTCAGCGATCTATATATATATATATATATATATTTATATATATATATATATATATATATATATATATATATGTATGTATGTATATATATATATATATATATATATATATGTATGTATGTATTGCGTGGCACCTTGGGCAAGTGTCTTCTACTATAGCCTCGGGCCGACCAAAGCCTTGTGAGTGGATTTGGTAGACGGAAACTGAAAGAAGCTCGTCGTATATATGTATATATATATGTATGTGTGTGTGTTTGTGTGTCTGTGTTTGTCCCCCTAGCATTGCTTGACAACCGATGCTGGTGTGTTTATGTCCCCATCACTTAGCGGTTCGGTAAATGATACCGATAGAATAAGTACTAGGCTTACAAAGAATAAGTCCCGGGGTCGATTTGCTCGACTAAAGGCGGTGCTCCAGCATGGCCGCAGTCAAATGACTGAAACAAATAAAAGAATAAAAGAAATATATACGACGGGCTTCTTTCATTTTCTTTCTATCAAATCCATTCACAAGGCTTTGGTCGGCCCGAGGCTATAGTAGAAGACACTTGCCCAAGGTGCCACGCAGTGGGACTGAACCCGGAACCATGTGGTTGGTAAGCAAGCTACTTACCACACAGCCACTCCTGCACCAATGTATGTTTAGAATTATATTGTAGGGTCGGTATCAGAGGCCAGATCAGGCTGGTTTGAACATAAAACAGGTAGAATATTTGGGTCAGATATGACTGGTTCAAATGCTATAGAGTTCAGCCATACCTAATACAATTTTATGTTATACATAACTAATCTCAGCTTCTGGTTTCATATGATACTACATTTCGTCTTTCATTTCATGACATTTGAAACAAGTATTAACTCCACCCAACAGCACCAAACACCCTAAGACAAAGCTAGTGTGTGAAATAGTTTAATTAATGCATAGTTATTTATATGTATGTTGATTATCAATTTTTTTTTTTCTCATCTTCTCTGACAGTGGACAAGAAAATATAGCATGACGCCCATTCAGATCGAGAAACGACAATGTTTAGAAAATATAAAAAACAGAACCAGTTTATTTCTCCAATTAATTATACTAAAAAGAACAGGTTTGTATACACACACACACACACACACAATATGAGTTAATTGTTGTACTGTATTAACATACATATACATGCACTTATGCTGACATATGTGATCTTGATTGGCTCATCCTTGTCAGATGATAAGCGTTTCACAGTCAACCTGATTGTTCTGACTTGATTTCATCCTTCCATCATCATCATCATCATCATCATCATCATCGTTTAACGTCCGCTTTCCATGCTAGCATGGGTTGGACAATTTGACTGAGGACTGGTGAAACCGGATGGCAACACCAGGCTCCAATCTAAATTTGGCAGAGTTTTTACGGCTGGATGCCCTTCCTAACGCCAACCACTCAGACAACGGGCTTCTTTCACTTTCCGTCTACCAAATCCACTCACAAGGCTTTGGTCGTCCCGAGGCTATAGTAGAAGACACTTGTCCAAGGTGCCATGCAGTGGGACTGAACCCGGAACCATGTGGTGGGTAAGCAAGCTACTTACCACACAGCCACTCCTGTGCCTATTTGGTAATTTTCAAAATGTATTTTATCTAAAACACAAGTTAAATATATAATCTGTCTCCAGACACCGAATGCAATAAAGTAATATTTATTGAGCCAATATGGTTTGTGATTTAGGTGCAAGACTGGCAATTCAGTCTTCATGTGCACGAATATGACTCTTTACACAAAGCAGATCAAGAAATGAAATGATAGAGAGACATTGGTACATCATTGGATTTAGGTGACAAAAGCTTGTTCAACACTTTTGTCTCTCTTGGTCGCCATAGTAAGTTCCAGTGACAGTCCATTGCAAGATCACTGGTAACTATTTTGACTGCAAGTTTTATGTCAAAGTATCTTTCACCTAGAAGGGCTGCCGTCTTCAGAGCCTTGTCATAAACAACAGGACCCTCCTCTACCCGTTGGGACACCTATTTACCCCCATAGATAGGGCCCTGACAGGTCAGAAGGAACCTGGGAGTAATGGTAATTAAAGGCTGACTTCATGCTTCTCACAACTACAGAACACCCATACTGGAGCCTCACCATCAGATGCAGATTAATGTTATATATGTGAGTATTATATATATATATATATATATATATATATATATATATATATATATATATATTTATATATATGAGAGAAAAGCTGAACATTAGAAGCATCAGTTGTGGTGTGCAAGAGAGACGATTGCGCTGGTATGGACATGTGGTGAGAATGGATGAGGATAGCTGCGTGAAAAAGTGCCACACCCTAACAGTTGAGGGAACCCGTGGAAGAGGTAGGCCCAGGAAGACCTGGGCTGAGGTGGTGACGCAAGACCTTCGTACATTGGGCCTCACTGAGGCGATGACTACTGACCGAGACCTTTGGAAATGTGCTGTGCGTGAGAAGACCCGGCAAGCCAAGTAAGGTCGTTGCCAGGGCCCCTGGACTGGCTCTTGTGCGGGTGGCACATGAGATGCACCATTTTGAGCGTGGCCATTGCCAGTACCGCCTGACTGGCTCCCGTAGGATTTTCGAGCGAGATCGTTGCCAGTGCCCCTGGACTGGCTTGTGCGGGTGGCACATAAAAGACACCATTTCGAGTGTGGCCGTTTTCGTGCGGGTGACACGTAAAAGCACCCACTACACTCTCTGAGTGGTTGGCGTTAGGAAGGGCATCCAGCTGTAGAAACTCTGCCAAATTAGACTGGAGCCTGGTGTTGCCATCCGGTTTCACCAGTCCTCAGTCAAATCGTCCAACCCATGCTAGCATGGAAAGCGGACGTTAAACGATGATGATGATGATATATATATATATATATATATATATATATATATATATATATATATATATATGAAAGAAGGTTTGAAAATGCACTTATTTTTAAAATATTTATTTACTTAACCGGTTTCACTTTTTTAGAAAAAGATTATCAAAAGTCTTTGAGAATAATAAAAAATGTTAAAAAACAGTTTGAGTATTAAAATGCATATATACATTTTTTGATGATAAAATATATTTAAAGTATAAAGCTTTGTATGAACTTTGTAGCGTTACATACTGATTATCACACATTCTCTGATAATAAGATGAAAATGTTAAAAACAGTGTCAAAAAATGTATATATGCATTTTAATACTCAAACTGTTTTTTAACATTTTTTATTATTCTCAAAGACTTTTGATAATCTTTTTCTAAAAAAGTGAAACCGGTTAAGTAAATAAATAATTTGAAAATAAGTGCATTTTCAAACCTTCTTTCATATACATTTCCACTCGTACGGTATTCCACAACTTTACTTTATTATATATATATATATATATATATATATATATATATATATATATATATATATATATATGTATGTATGTATGTATGTATGTATGTATGTATGTATGTATGTATGTATGTATGTATGTATGTGTGTGTGTGTGTGTGTGTGTGTGTGTGTGTGTGTGTGTGTGTGTGTGTGTGTGTGTGTGTGTGTGTGTGTGTGTGTGTGTAGGCGCAGGAGTGGCTGTGTGGTAAGTAGCTTGCTTACCAACCACATGTTTCCGGGTTCAGTACCACTGCATGGCACTATAGCCTCGGGCCAACCAAAGCCTTGTGAGTGGATTTGGTAGACTGAAACTGAAAGAAGCTCGTCGTATATATGCATGTGTGTGCATATATGTATGTGTGTGTATATGTTTGTGTGTCTGTGTTTGTCTCCCCCCCCCCAACATCTCTTAGCAACCGACGCTGGTGTATTTACGTCCCAAAGTTCGTTTCCTATGTTTTCGTTTCTCGTTGTGTTTAACGTTTTTTTATATGTTCTGTACCCGTATATGCATGTATATATACATATATATGTAGGTATGTACATATATGTATGTATATATGCATATATTTATATTTTATTTATTTTATTATATATATATATATATATATATATATATATATATATATATGCATATATACGACAGGCTTCTTTCAGTTTCCGTCTACCAAATCCATTCACAAGGCTTTGGTTGGCCCAAGGCTGTAGTAGAAGACACTTGCTCAAGGTTCCACGCAGTGGGAATGAACCCGGAACCATGTGATTGATAAGCAAAGTCAGATAGAGAATGACAATGTTCTACGTTGCAAATAAGGTTTGTTTGCTGAATTTTGAGCAATAAATTTACATTTTTGATACAGAGGAGGAATTATTTACTGGTTTTTTTTTATATTCTTTTATTTTTTTAATAAATATTTATCGATTTAGTCTGAGCAGTCATTGTTTGCCTTGTCTACCTTGGTGTCACAGCTTTGTTACATATGTAGATATACATGCAAATATCTGCTTGTCCCTCTCTGTCTGCCTGCCTGTCTGTTTGTCTGTCTATCTTTCTCTGATCTACCTCTCTGTTTGTTTGTCTGTCTGCCTCTCTCTCTCTCTCTTGCTCTATCTCTATCTAGCTGTCTTTCTGTTTGTCCATCTATCTGTCCGTCTACCTATCCATTCATCTATCTATCTATCGACTTACCTACCTACCTATCTATCTATCTATCTATCTATCTATCTATCTATCTGTCTATCTATCTATCTATCTATCTATCTATCTATCTATCTGTGGTCTTTTCCGTAGGCTTTTCCTTCCACGGCTAAACCTAAACTGTCCTCCCCTCTTTTTACACGAGAACATTACTGTGTGATACACGATCCCTATTGATCGGCCTTTCCTTTTCTCTTTTTTTTTCGATCCCTTTTGATCGAACTGCTCCTTTTTCCCTTCCTACGATCCCTTTTGATCGACACCACCAATTTTTTTTTTTTTTCCTTCCTTCCCCCTCCCAAAAAGAAAAGCTCTACATTGTATTTGTCCCATCTTCGTTGAGCCCTGTGTGGCTAATAAAAGAAATGTATCTATCTATCTATCTATCTATCTATCTATCTATCTATCTATCTATCTATCTATCTATCTATCTATCTATCTGTCTATCTATCTATCTATCTATCTATCTATCTATCTATCTATCTATCTATCTACCTAACTACCTACCTACCTACCTATCTATCTATCTATTTGCTATCACGTGTGGGACGAGTCCGCCTGTCCGCCGAGTCTATCGTGACAATTGCTCCGCCACCGTCCCTCAACCGGGAAGGCAAGGAGGAGGAAAAGGACGAGGAGGAGAGAGAGAAATACATACATATGCACAAATATGCACACATACATATGCATGAGAAGACATGCGTAAAACAAAACATACACATCTGCCAATATACATACATACGCACAAAAAAACCCTGTTCATGTTGTTTAAAATCCCAATGAAGGAGGCTTGGATCTAGGTTAGAAACCGGCTCTTTCTCAATCGGCAAGAAATCTTGAAATATAACTGAACAATGACATACATACATACATACACACTATAAGTACAGCTGTCACTTGCAAGCTTATATGGGCTGGTAACATATTGATCACAGCATGTTTCAAACATTTATTCATCCGATCTACTCTAAATAGATCCAGCAGGCCAGAAATATATCCATAGCTACCAGCTTGCTGGCAAATAAAGACGTTTT
>NC_142957.1:8674436-8676936 GCF_046866305.1 Octopus bimaculoides | reverse complement strand
GAGGGGGGATAGTTAGTGAAAGAGAGAGAGAGGGAGCGACTGACAAAATAAATATAGAGTGAGTGGAAAAGAGAAAGAGAGAGAGATAGACTCGCCAAACAAACAGCATAATGAGAGGGAGGGGAGAGCGTGAAAAATAGACAGCGTGCAAGTGTTGCACAGGGTGAGTGTTGAAATAAGAAAAGAAAGACTGATAGAGAGAAAGAGTCACGAACGAATAGCAGAATGAATGAGAAGGTTGAGTAAGAGAGAAAGAGAGAGATTGACCGAGAAAATTGAAGTGTGGCTGAGTGAGTAAGAGTAAGAGTGAGAGAAAGTATAAAAGAGTAGCGGTGAGAGATAGAGCTTGACAGAATAAGAGGGTACCAGTGAAAAAGAAAGAGAGTGAAAGAGTGGAACTGAGAGTAGCAGTGAGAAAGATAGTAAGAAAGGTAAAGAGTGGGGGGACAAAGAGAGAGATACCAAACAAACAACTGAGTGAAAGTGCAAGACATAGAGAGAGAGAGAGAGTGAGTGAGAGTGTGAAGTATCACTCCGCCTTTGGCTTTACTTCATTTAATGTTGATTGTTGTAAAACAATATTATCAAAGAGGACAAATCGAGACAAGAAATCGGTGGAAAAAAAAGATAATACAAGGACTTACAATCACATTTCTGTCTCTCTCTACAGTCACACAGGCTTTACATTGACAGTATGGAACCG
The DNA here is from genome assembly GCF_046866305.1 of Octopus bimaculoides. Taxonomy (NCBI): domain Eukaryota; kingdom Metazoa; phylum Mollusca; class Cephalopoda; order Octopoda; family Octopodidae; genus Octopus; species Octopus bimaculoides. Next base: position 8,676,233 of record NC_142957.1, on the reverse strand, counting down.
TCTTAGACGATGATGCCAAATGGCTCTGCTTTCCGCATCTCTCTTTTACCAATTCCACCCTTTATGGAAACTGAAGAAGGAGCAACAACTGTGTTGTATGACATGATGGAACGTTACATCTAAGACAGAAGCTGTGCAACAGCAATAGATGTAGAAATTAGTAGTCGTAACAGGGTAGATCTGTCTATCTGCTTGGATTTTAGGAGCACCTGCTGTATTTGGTATTATCAATTAATATAATCGTATATATATATATTCATTTATAAATAACTTCATACATACATTTATATATTCCTACATATATATATATATTTATTTATATATATATACATTCATAAATACGTATATACCTTCAAACCTTTAAATATATATATATACGTTCATAATACAAACACGCATCTAGACATCTACATACATATATAGCCACACATAAATATATAGGCATTTATATATTTATATATACATTCATACATACACATATATTTTGTTATATACGTGTGTGTGTGTGTGTTTTGATTTGCTTGATTAGCATGCCAGAAAGGAGTCCCTAGGTAATTTTGCTGCCATCCCTTCTAGATCATCCCACTTCCTTGTTCCGTATCAGCCCTTTTATTCCACGTTTTGTTTTCCCGATCATTCTTACTTAGGGTTTGTGTCGTATATATATATATATATATATATATATATATATATATATATATATATATATATATATATAAAGAGAGAGAGATTATCATAATTGTCAACAAAAACAGCGCTAATTACTATTTAATCAAAACAGATCAAGAAAAACAACATATAACTACCACCACCACCACAACAACAACAACAACAACAGCTTTATTATCATCATCATCATCATCATCATCATCGTTGTTGTGGCTTGTGTATATAATGTATACAACAGCAATACGTAAACACAGCACTTGACCGATCTGGTGTCAACACACTCATTAATATATACAAACACCAGCAACAGCTGAGCGCACACACATATACACGCAAATATATTTATATATATATATATATACATGTTATATACTGAACAAAGGCCGATCTCTGATACACATAGAAATCTGTTTATCTCTCCATATATAATATATACACGCACATCTATTAGCCGCATACTCTCTCTATATAATTATATACATACATAATTGTAGTCCTATCATTTTTTGTCTCATACGCACTTGTAAATGGGAAATAATAATAATAGTTTCTTGTAGGATCTTAGCTGTCTTTGACAGGGCAAAGCAAATAGCTTATAAGTACATTACATACATAAACACATACATCCCTCTCTCTCACTCTCTACATATACGCATATATACACTCTCTCTACCTACATACACATATACTCTCTCTTCGTATATACATATATTCTCCCCTGTGTATATATATATATATATATATATATATATATATGTGTGTGTGTGTGTACAATGATCTGCTATATATACTGTTGCAACAGACAATGGTAATCTTGCAGCCAAACGTATTCTAGCTATCACCACCACCATTCCACTGGTATCTTGGCTAAATGGTATCACCACCACCACCACCACCACTAGTACTACTACAACTACCAGTGACATCATCATTATTGGAGTGCTGTTTATATTGATGGTGATGATAATGATGGTGATGATGATAAACAGTGGTGTGATTCACGCAGACAAATGTACAGGCTTCCATACCATCGCCACCACCACCACCACCACTGCTGCTGCTATTGTAGCTGTTTTTATTATTATTAATTTTACTAGTATTTAGCCATAGCGCTGCAGTCACAACAAC
>NC_142957.1:8661936-8664436 GCF_046866305.1 Octopus bimaculoides | reverse complement strand
ACACGCACACAAAATCCTCATCATCATTTAATGTCTGCTCTCGGTGTTGGCATGGGTTGGATGGTTTCAATTGGAGCTGATGATCTGGTGAGCTGCACCAGGTGCCATTTATGTGGCACCGGCAGTGACTACAATTTGACCACATCCACTCTCCATGCTGTAATTTGTGGACACCCACACAAACACACAGAAAAAGAAAACAGTTTGGTTTCAGTTTTTTTATGTTTTTAGACAAATTTATAAAGAAACTAGCTGTTTTCCCCGGTTTCACTCGGGCAGTGTGGTGGATTTGGTTAAAGGCTATTTCCTATGTATCTACACTCTCTGAGTGGTTGGCGTTAGGAAGGGCATCCAGCTGTAGAAACTCTGCCAAATCAGATTGGAGCCTGGTGTTGCCATCCGGTTTCACCAGTCCTCAATCAAATCGTCCAACCCATGCTAGCATAGAAAGCGGACGTTAAACGATTATATATATATATATATATATATATATATATATAAGCACCTACTACACTCTCAGAGTGGTTGGCGTTAGGAAGGGCATCCAGCTGTAGAAACTCTGCCAAATTAGATTGGAGCCTGGTGTTGCCATCCGGTTTCACCAGTCCTCAATCAAATCGTCCAACCCATACCAGCATGGAAAGCGGACGTTAAACGATGATGATGATGATGATGATTTTTAATAATAAAAAGAACTAAAAATAAAAAAAATTTTTTAAATTCCAAAAACAAAAAAAAAGTATGAACAACCCAAAAACAATACGATGCTAAGGATTTTGCGGGTCGATATTGTAAAACTAACTTCACGTGTGTACCCATAGCCCCATGTAGTCACGGAACCTTATTTGTGGTATAACCTCGCCTTAAAAGAAAAATATATGGTAGTGCGGTTGTTGTATTGGCGACACAAGAATGTTAATTGAAACTGTTCAAGATCAATCATAAGGTTGGACGTCCATGTACACTAATTAGAATTGTGAATTTCAATTATTGAAAACGCGTTCCCGGATGGATACAATTGTGCAGAGTCCGTTTGTCTCAATATGGAAAAGCTGTTTGAATGTCGACGTTTGAAGACATTTGTAACTGAAATTAAAAAAAACATAGTAATTAGAAAGAGTGTAAGCTATAGCTTTTTTTTTTTAACCCTTTCGTTACCGTATTTCTGTTGAGATGCTCTGTGTTTCTTTCCATTAATTTTAGATATAACAAAGAATTTAGTAAAATAACTTAATTACCATTAAGCTAGTGTTAGGAACATAAATTGTGACTAAGATTTGGTGGAAGATTTTAATTCAAAACTTAAGAAAACAAGGCATTTGTGCTACAGAACCAGAGGCGGTTTCGGCCGGGTTGGTAACGAAAGGGTTAATGCACAAAAAATTGAAATTTTTTTTTTTCTGTGCCTCTGATTAAAATTTCCGAAAAACAAACCCAGCCACATTACTTGGGAAAAAAATAATCTTTATTGTGATGGTTTTTCGTAAAATTTCGCGCATGGGAAAGGCAACAAAATCGCCCCTCCCCCCCACTTTGAATGGGATATTCCTATCTTAAAAAGTAATAATCGATTATCTCGGTAACCACGGGAGTTGGAGGGCAATAAAAATCTCCTGAACATGAGCGGACCATGCTGCCGCTCTGTGCTGAATTTCATGCGATTCCACTGCACCGTTCTCGAGTGAGTCTGCCAACACTCAATCAATCAATCAATCAATCAATCAATCAATCAAGCAATCAAGAACACTGCAATTTATAGTATAGATTATGTCTATTTATTAATTTTTTTTTTAAGCATGGTACTTAGACTATTGGCTTGTTTTGCCAACCTGCTAAGCTACAGAAACACCAGCACCAGTTGTCAAACAGTAGTTGGGGACAAACACATACACACACACAAATCCTCATCATCATTTAATGCCCGCTCTCCATGTTGACATGGGTTGGATGGTTTCGACTGGAGCTGATGAACCGGAGTGCTGCACCAGGTTCCAGCCTGCTTTGGCATGGTTCTTACAGCTGGATGCCCTTCCTAACACCAACCACTCCAGGTGTGCAATGGGTGCTTTTATATGCCACTTACATGACAGTGGCAACAACCATGGCTATGATTCACGGGTGGGGGCATGTACATGGCATCAGCAACAACCACAACTACAATGCACAGGTGCCATTTACATGGCACCGGCAGTGACTACAATTTGACCTCATCCGTTTTCCATGCTGTAATTTGTGGACACTCACACAAACACACAGAAAAAGAAAACAGTTTGGGGAATTCCAGTTTGGTTTCAGATTTTTATATTTGTAGACAAATTTATAAATAATTTGACCTGTGAAAACTGTAGACAAACCATTGCTTACATCCATAAATGTTGGATGATTTGACTGGAGCTGACAAGGCTAGGGCCCAAACCAGACACCGTTATCTGTTCTGGCATAGTTTCTACAGCTGGATAATGAAGCAAGAAGAGAGACCTCCATATGGCAGCTAGTCCTA
>NC_142957.1:8621936-8651936 GCF_046866305.1 Octopus bimaculoides | reverse complement strand
CAAGAGACAACAAGTTAGAAGTTCATGTAGGTGTTATGCCTAGGGTACCATATATTTGGGTTTGTACAATTTTGTTCAAGTGAATGTTTAAGAAACCATAAGAAAATTATGTTTGCTTTAAAATTTGAGATCACATAGACAGTATTTTACGTAGGATATGGGCAGTTCCCATGAGCACTATCTTTTGAACTTCAGCCATTTTGGGGTTTCCTGGTATCTGAGCTAGGTAGTAATCAGCCCGTTTCGCTGTCATTCCCAGGGCACCTATGACAATAGGTATTGTTTTCGTCTTCAGGTTCCACATTTTGCTAATTTCTATTTCAAGATCTTTATATTTGCTCAGTTTTTGGTAGGTCTTGACAGATACGTTTATATCGATTGGGACAGTCATATCAATGAGGAGGCATGATTTTTGTCTGAAGTCTTTCAGTATGATGTCTGGCCTATTTGCGTCTATCTTTCTGTCAGTTTGAATGGTGAAGTTCCAGAGGAGTGCAATGTGATCATTTTCAAGTACTGGGGGTGGTTTGTGTTCCCACCAGTTTTTATCATGGGGCAAGTCCAGGTTTTTGCATATTACCCAGTGAATATATTGTGCAGCTCTATCATGCCTGTTGTATTATTATTATTATTATTATTATTATTATTATTATTATTATTATTATTAAGGCGGCGAGCTGGCAGAATCGTTAGCATGCAGAGCAAAATGCTTGGCGGCATTAATTACGTCCATCTTAATGGGTGGGACAGTTTGACAGGGGGCCGGTCAGGCAGAAACCTGCACCAAACTTCTGTGTCTGTTTCGGCATAACTACAGGGTTTTACACCCCAGACTTTGGGAGGTCGTGTTTTGTATATTCGGATTCTACATAGTAAATACTATATGCATAGAAAATTTCATTAAAAAATATTCATTTTTCTGAAAGTTATGACCTCCCAAAGTCTGGGGGGTAAAACCCTGTAGTTATGCCTCTGTTTCGACAGGGTTTTTTTTATGGCTTCATGCCCTCCCTATTCTCCGTAAGCTAATGTCTTGTAGGCTCATTCATTGAACCTAACTCATCAGGCACAGCAGAAAGATTGGGTATTTTTTAACCTTGTAAGACAGAAAAAAAAAAACGTTGTCAGCAGACAGCTACAAGACTTGAACCTGTACCCCTCAGATACTGGCTAAGTACTTTACCATTAAGCTAAAACAGCCTGCTTTTGTCCAACCCTGCCTATATCCTATATATATATATATATATATATATATATATATATATATATATAGTTAAAAAAAACAATAACAAAAAAACAAAAAAACAACAAAGTGAGGACGTGATATGGATAGTATTATTGGACGCTCAGGAAAGGAAAGAGAGAGTGTATGACGTTTCGGGCGTAGCCCTTCGTCGGAAAGATGGAAAGTTCGGAGAATGGAAGAACGAAGAAAGAGGAAAATGGTACCGATGCCCACGAGGTTACATGATGAAAAGACCGGAAGAGGAGGTGGTGGGGGAAAAGTTCTTTCTAAGATAGGAGAGTGAAAAAGGGAGATGAATCTGTGCGTTTGCGAAAGTCTGCGAGTGTGTGTGTGATAACAGAACGTGTGTGTGCGTATGTATGTGTGTGTGTGTGTGTGTATGGTTTGGTGGTTTATATATATATATATATATATATATATATATATATATATATATATATAGGCGCGGGAGTGGCTGTGTGGTAAGTAGCTTGCTTACCAACCACATGGTTCTGGGTTCAGTCCCACTGCATGGCACCTTGGGCAAGTGTCTTCTACTATTGCCTCGGGCCGACCAAAGCCTTGTGAGTGGATTTGGTAGACGGAAACTGAAAGAAGCCCGTCGTATATATGCATATATATGTATGTGTGTGTGTATGTTTGTGTGTCTGTGTTTGTACCCCACCACCATCGCTTGACAACTGATGCTGGTGTGTTTACGTCCCTGTCACTTAGCGGTTCGGCAAAAAGAGGCCGATAGAATAAGTACCAGGCTTACAAAGAATAAGTCCTGGGGTCGATTTTCTCGACTAAAAGGCAGTGCTCCAGCATGGCCACATTCGAATAACTGAAGCAAGTAAAATAGTAAAAGATATATATATATATATATATATCGCATGAAGCAACGAGGGAGACCTTTACATGGTGGCTAGTCCTGTTAGAAATAGCAGCCAAATCACTCTGTCAGCAGCAAATTTTTTCATGGTTTTAAAAAATTTTGTTGAATTGTTGGGGGAAGCTGTCTTGAAATGTTAGGGGGAAAAAAGGGTGCATGTGTGATAGTTTTTGAGGGTTGGTGGTCTCCTTTATAGTAGATACTGCCACTATACCCAGTCATCGACAATCTCACCTCCCTGTACTCCTTGGTAGACTGTTAGTGACTAGCAACAGTTATTTCATACAAACTCTACTCTGTTCTACTCCCCCCTCCCTCCGCTCCTACACCACCACCACAACCAAGTAACCTGTTCTATCACCCCATCCACCCTACTCTATCTCCATCAACATCTCAGGTAACTTAACGAGAATTAGTTGATCTTGAAAACAACCACTGCAGGTAAATGGTGGTGGTGGTGGTGGTGGTGGTGGTGGCGGTGGTGGTAGTGATGGTTGTAGTCTGTACTGTTATCTCCACAGCTGTTAGTTTCTGCTGACTTACACATCTGTAGTATAATATTACCTGTGTGTCTGTTAGGAAGTTGTGTATATGTGTATATATATTTATATGCCGAAACGTTGGGTATGTACGTATGTGTGTGTGTGTGTGTGTGTTGGGAAGTTGTGTATGCATGTCTATATATTCATATGCCGAAACTCTGGGCATGTATGTGTGTGTGTGGGGGTATATATATATATATATGGTGTATGTATATATATATGTGTGTGTGTGTGTGTTACGTGTGTATGCATGTGTATATATTTATATGCCAAAACTCTAGGGTATGTGTGTGCATACTTATTAAATTGTGCATGCATGAATATGTGTGTATATATGCATGTACATATACATGTTTACGTATACATTTGTCAGACCTGTATCTGGCATGTGTATGTATGTATGTATGTGTGTTGTGTATGTATGTGTGTGTGTATATATATATGTATGTTTGTAAGCTTATATATATATATATATATATATATATATATATATATGGGAGAATATACAAATAATAACAACAGACGAGGACAGGTGGTGTAAATAACAAAAGGATGTATTAGTATGACGCTCGGGAATACGGAAAGTCTTTGACGTTTCGAGCTACGCTCTTCAACAGAAAGAATACGGAGACAAGGAGAAAAACACGGAATATATATATATGTATATGTATATTTACGTGCAGTTAAGCCTATGTCTGGTCATAGAGTGACCGATGGTTTTGCTTCCATAAGGGGCCTAGTCCCATGGATGGATTGTCAGGCTTTAAGACCAAAGATGTAGAACTCTTCAGCTGCATCTAAAATACATTACTGCTTAATGCTTTAGAGTGTACTTCTTTGTTGCATATACGATGCACTGTCGATATATATATATATATATACATATATATATATATATATATATATATATATATATATATATAATACAGAATGGGACAAGAACGCAAAACATCCAGACAGTTAGGTGATTCAAGAAAGGGACAAGACACCCAGATAGATGATACAAAGAAGATAAGGATAGGCCATTCGGAGTTTTCTTTCTTCAGTCGAAATCCAGATTATCTTTGCAATTTCGGCTGGTTATTCTCGATATGGCTCCAGTACACATACACACACATATATTGGGTTGGTGCATAATTATTACGGCTTTTTTTTCAACAAATTTTATTCAACAAAAACAATAACAACATGTAACAAATATATATATATATATATATATATATATATATATATATATATATATATATATATATATATATATATATGTGTATGTATGTGTATGTATGTATGTATGTATGTATGTATGTATCTGCCTGCAATGTGGGTATGGGTGTTTGTGTACTCTCAATACCTGTTCCTCCACACTACCACCACCACTCATTGATCCCTTCATCCTCCTACTCCTCGTCTCCCTCTTTTCCTCTCCCCACCCCCTGCAAAATTCTCCTCTTCCTGCCAAACCCTAATCTCCGCTAATCCACCCCCCCATCAATATATTAAAACCATTCTTATCTAAACACCTGAACTGCAATTAGCGATAAAGAACAGAATGATTGCGAGTGGTGTGGGTGATTATAGTTAATTGCCCTAATTACGCCAACCAGAAGCCTAACGAGGTATCTATTTCCACCAGGGCCCCCTTTGCTATTGTCCAATGAAACACTGACAGAGATTTATTGGCTTTACAGTTGACCTAATTAACTTAATACCATCATTCCCATCACCACCATCATCATAATCATCAACTTACATCTCCTCCTCCCCCTCATCATCATCATCATCATTTAATATCTGCTTTTCCGTGCTGGCATGGATTGCATGGAATTTGCAGAGGCAGATTATCTAAGGCTGGACGCCTTCCCTATCACCAACCCTCATCTGTTACCAAGAAAGGTAATATTTCGTCATGGCCAGACCTGCTTTTGTGAAAGATTGGAAACAAATAACACTGCTTGTATGATGGCGACACTCGTTTACAACCATACACACATCTACAAATATATATATATATATATATATATATATATATATATATATATATGTGATTTGAGGGAGACTTGGCTGCTATTTCTACAAGGTCTAGCTGCCAATTAGAGATCTCCCTCATTGATTCATACATACATATATATAGTGTTAGAATGGGGGTAGCTGATGAAGGAAAATGTTCTCTATGTGGCCTGTGTGTTTTCTGTACTCTGGTTATTATTATTTTCTTGTCTACGTTTTGTTTGCAACGTCCTGTACCCAGATATGCATCTATATATACAGGTAGATGTAGGTATGCACATACCTGTACGTATATATGCATATACACATTTATTATCTGTTTTATATATATATATCATCATCATCATCATCATCGTTTAACGTCCGCTTTCCATGCTAGCATGGGTTGGACGATTTGACTGAGGACTGGTGAAACCGGATGGCAACACCAGGCTCCAATCTAATTTGGCAGAGCTTCTACAGCTGGATGCCCTTCCTAACGCCAACCACTCCGAGAGTGTAGTGGGTGCTGAGAGTAGGGAGTGATCTGAGGGAGATTTGGCTGTTATTTCTTCCAAGTCTAGCTACCATGTAGAGGTATTGGCTCATATATACATATATACATATATACATTGGCTCATATATACATATATACAAAGATAGGATAGTAGGGTATGATTTGAGGGAAATTTGGTTGCTATTTCTACTAAATCTAGCTATCATGTAGAGGTCTCCCTCATTGGCTCATACATACATATATACATAGATAAGATAGTAGGGTGTGGTTTGAGGGAGATTTGGCTGCTATTTCTACCAGGTCAAGCTACCTACATTGAGACCAACTATGGTGTGGTTTTACTCCTTTGTCCTCTTGTCTCCCCACTCATACACTTTCGCTCTGGCCTCAGTCCACATTCCTAATGTCCACTCACACACAGGGTTTCCAGTTGCACTAATTGACCTCTCTTGCTCTCTCTCTCTCTCTCTTTCTCTCCTGTCTGGCTTTTAAAAACTGTTACAGTCAAGCCCATGACCATACTGTTTCCTTCCCCCCAACCACCAAACCACCACCACCACCACCACCACCACCACAACAACAACATCAACAACCATCACAACATCAACCACCACCGCCACCGCCACCACTACAACCGCCACTACCACTGCAACCCCAACTGCCACTACCACTGCAACCACCGCTAGAACTACAACCATCACCACCACCACAACCATCACTAGAACTACAATCGCCCTCCCTTCCACCTACGCATACCTGTAACCAGTCTGGCTAGTGGCCAAGAGGAACCAGTGCACTAAGCAATGTGGTCACCCAGTAAGACATTCCAGCCACGCCCATCCTGTCATGTACTTAATACTTACATTATTTTCCATAAGCGTAAGAGTGGCTGTGTGGTAAGTAGCTTGCGTACGAACCACATGGTTCCGGGTTCAGTCCCACTGCGTGGCACCTTGGGCAAGTGTCTTCTACTATAGCCTCGGGCCAACCAAAGCCTTGTGAGTGGATTTGGTAGGCGGAATCTGAAAGAAGCCCGTCGTATATATATATATATATATATATATATATATATATATATATATATGTATGTGTGTTTGTGTGTCTGTGTTTGTCCCCCCAACATCGCTTGACAACCGATGCTGGTGTGTTTATGTCCCTGTAACTTAGCGGTTCGGCAAAAGAGGCCGATAGAATAAGTACTAGGCTTCCAAGGAATAAGTCCTGGGGTCGATATCCTCGATTAAAGGCGGTGCTCCAGCATGGCCACAGTCAAATGACTGAAACAATTAAAAGAGTAAAAGAGTATCCACCTATCACCTGTTTTTTAGTGAGTTCTTGATTTAAAGGAAATTTAGCTGTTGTTTCTAGCTGGCCAAGTGGTCACATACAGATCCAGGATGCATAGTGTTCTAGGCGTGTTATACAGTGATGTGTAATGTTTTTAGGTGTGTAATAGTGATGCTTGTAATATGAAATATACACACATGTATATAGGTGCAGGTGTGGATGTGTGGTAAGGAGTTTGCTCCCAACTATGTGGTCCCAGGTCCAGTCCCACTACATGGTATCTTGGGCAAGTGTCTTATTTAGCCTCTGGCCAACTAAAAGCCTTGTGAGTGGATTTGGTGGAAGGAAACTGGAAGAAGCTTGTGTGTATGTATATGAAGGCATGCTGAGCACTTCCTGGCTTTAAGGGTATCGCAAAAGGCCTGGTTGGAAGCCCAACCTTCCCAGTTCTTTTACAGGGCTTAGAAAAACTGAAGGACTGCTGCAATAAGTGGGTGAGTCTGAGAGGGGAATATGTTAAATAAGATCATAATTAACTGATCCTCTGTATTTTCTTTTACTTATTCTGTTGGTCTCTGTTGCTGAGCTGCTATGTTATAGGAACATAAACAAACCACTACCTCGTCAAGCAGTGGTGGAGGACAAACATCACACACACACACACACACACACACATATGATGGGCTTCTTTCAGTTTCCGTCTACCAAATTTACTCACAGGGCTTTGGTTGGCCTAAGGCTATAGTAGAAAACACTTACCCAAGGCCTTGGCCACAAAGCGGGGACTGAAACTGGAACCATGTGGTTGGTAAGCAAGCTACTTTATTTCATAAATATTTGCCATAAAGGCATTGCAAAGAGGGGACGAACAAGGACAGACAAACATGAAAGGGGTGAAGTAGCTGTATCGATTAAATATTTACAAATTTAAATACACAATAAAAATTATTTACAATGTTCGATTAAAGCATTGCTCATTATAGATGCAATTTGTAATGGCTTTCCTGAAGGATAGGCATCCGACCACCAGGGTAGACCCCTTGCTTTTTCTTTCCCTTGTTTTTGGCTCCAAGCTTCTTACCACATGACCACACCTATCTGTGATGAGAGTAGGAATTTCCAGGATGTCTGCCTATTTGTGGACGTTTTCAATGAGATCTTGCTTTCTTGATATTCCAGTTTCTCTCTCTCTCTCTCTCTCTCACACACACACACACACACACACACACATACTCTCCTGTATAATGATTTTATAAATGTTTGGATGCCATTAGCAACCAATTGTCCATCTTTTCATTGTACTTTCATTTGCTTGACCACTGCATTGCCTAAAGTGTCAACTTTAGTTTGCCTAGATTCCATCCATATCTCTTCCTTCAGCGCCCAGATTTTGGGTCTCTGGGCCCCATTTGAGCAATAATTGTCTCTATTATATATGCCTTTCTTATTTCTTTATTGCCCACAAGGGGCTAAACATAGAGGGGACAACCAAGGACAGACAAAGAGATTAAGTCAATTACATCGATCCCAGTGCGTAACTGGTACTTAATTTATCAACCCCGAAAGGATGAAAGGCAAAGTTGACCTTGGCGGAATTTGAACTAAGAACGTAACGGCAGACAAAATACCTATTTCTTTACTGCCCACAAGGGGTTATACACAGAGGGGACAAACAAGGACAGACAAACAGATTAAGCTGATTATATTGACCCCAGTGCGTAACTGGTACTTATTTAATCGACCCCGAAAGGATGAAAGGCAAAGTCGACCTTGGCGGAATTTGAACTAAGAACGTAACGGCAGACAAAATACCGCTAAGCATTTTGCCCGGCGTACTCATGCTTCTGCCAGCTCACTGCCTTGTATATTATATATGCCTTTCTGACATATTCTTACCTATTTTATATGTAAATGTGTGGTTGTGTGGTCAGAACTTTGGTCTCTGACCACGTGGTTTCGGGTTCAGTCCCACTGCATGGCACCATGGGCAAGTCTTTTACTATAGCCTTGGGCCAACTACAGCCTTGTGAGTGGATTTAGTAGGTGGAAAATGAAAGAAGCCCATCGTATATATATATATTTGTGCATGTCTTTGTGTCATCTGTGTTTGTCCCCTACCACTGCTTGATAACCGGTGTCAGTGTGATTACATCCCTGTAACTTAACGATTTCACAAAAGAGACTGATAGAATAAGTACCAGGCTTTAAAATAAGAATAAATACTTCTGGGGTCGATTCATTCAGCTAAAACCCTTCAAGACAGTGCCCCAGCTTGGCCACAGTCAAATGATTATGACAACTAAAATTAAAGAATATATATATGTAACCTCGTGGATATCGGTGGAGATTTTTCTTCCTCCGTTTTTCCCTTTGGACTTTCTTTGTTAACGACGAAGAGCTCCGCTCGAAACGTCATGCTCTCTCTCTCTTTCCTTTCCCGAGCGTCTAGTAACACAATCTGTATCACGTCCTCACGTTGTTGTTATTTTTTTGTCTTTTTCCTTTTTTGAACCTATATATATATATATACATATATATATATATATATATATATATATATATATATATATATATATATATATATATATATATACATACACACAGCTTGTGTCACCATTCCTGCATTTTTCTGTATACACACGCGTGTCTGTCTGTTTGTCTTGTCTAACTGCAATGTATGGTTTGTTTTCTCGTTCCAGCGACCCTGTACGACCGTTGCTATCAAAAGCATCACCAAAAAGAACTTGGGGAAGTCTCAGAGTCTCCTGAGCAAGGAAATAAAGATTCTTAAGGTCAGTGCCATCGTTAAAGTTACCATTTAGCTTCACCGCCATCCTCATCATCGTCATCATCATCATCATCATCATCATCATCATCACCATCATCATCATCATCATCATCATCATCCTCCTCATCATCATCATCACCATCATCATCATCATCATCCTCATCATCATCATCCTCATCATCATCCTCATCATCATCATCATCCTCATCATCCTCATCATCATCCTCATCCTCCTCCTCATCATCATCACCACCATCATCATCATCATCATCATCATCATCATCACTGCCATCATCTTCATGTCATTGTGGTCAGTGTCTCCACTCACACCATCACCATGACCATCATCACTTACTACCACCACCATTGTTACCATTGCTTCCACCACCACCACCATCATCATCATCACCATCATCATCATCAACTTCACCACAACTACCATCACCATCGTCGTCACCACCACCACCACTTCCGCAACCATCATCACTACAATTGTCATCATCACCACACCATCGTTACCACCACCACCACCATCACCTCCATTGTAGAATCACTTTTATCATCACTACTACTACCACCACCACCATCACCACCACCACCATCATCATGACCATCACTACTGTGTATAAGCCCCCCCAGCCTTACCACCACCACCACCACCACCACCATTATTTGTACTTTTACCTCCAACATTATCACTTTTACTACTACCCCCATAACCACCACCACTACTGTCATCATCATCATCATCGTTTAACGTCCGCCTTCCATGCTAGCATGGGTTGGACGATTTGACTGAGGACTGGTGAAACCAGATGGCTACACCAAGCTCCAGTCTGATTTGGCAGAGTTTCTACAGCTGGATGCCCTTCCTAACGCCAACCATTCCGAGAGTGTAGTGGGTGCTTTTACGTGCCACCCGCACGAAGGCCAGTCAGGCGGTACTGGCAACGGCCACACTCAAAATGGTGTATTTTACGTGCCACCTGCACAGGAGCCAGTCTAGCGGCACTGGCAACGATCTCGCTCGAATGACTTTTTATGTGCCACCGGCACAAGTGCCAGGAATGTGAAGTTGCGGCACAAGTGCCAGGAACGCGAAGCTGCGGCACAAGTGCCAGGAACGTGAAGCTGCGGCACAAGTGCCAGGAACGCGAAGCTGCGGCACAAGTGTCCAATGAAGGAGACGATAATAATAATAATAATAATTATAATAATAATAATGTTTTTTATGTTTGCAGGAATTATCAGGATTACATCATGAAAATGTTGTGGCATTGTTGGATTGTAAGGTAAGTGGAATTTATTAGGGGATATTTAGTGGGGACCTTAACACTGGCCCCCTATCATGTACACACACACACACACACAGACACATACACCCATACACACTCATGCACAAAAAAATTATGACAGACCTTCTCCACTTGGCCTAATTATGAACCTATCCCCTCCTCCATATTGGCCAGTACCACTTAAACTGTTTTCATTAATTGCTGATGCTAATTACCAACAGTAATTATGAAAACAGATTGTCATTGTGTGGCTCATTGGTGTCTTGTGGAAGATTTTTTTTTTTGTTGCTTTGGTAGAGTTCCTGGATTATTGTCAATATGACGGTAACCTTGGGGAATTGACATGATGTCATTGGAGGTGATTTTAGTGTAGGTGTGATGTCATTGTGTACACCGTCATTTGAAATGGTGTTACTGCAAATGTTGAGGCGCAATGGCCCAGTGGTTAGGGCAGCGGACTCGCGGTCATAGGATTGCGGTTTCGATTCCCAGACCGGGCGTTGTGAGTGTTTATTGAGCGAAAATACCTAAAGCTCCACGAGGCTCTGGCAGGGGATGGTGGCGGAACCCTGCTGTACTCTTTCACCACAACTTTCTCTCACTCTTTCTTCCTGTTTCTGTTGTGCCTGTAATTCAAAGGGTCAGCCTTGTCACACACTGTGTCACGCTGAATATCCCCAAGAACTACGTTAAGGGTACACGTGTCTGTGGAGTGCTCAGCTGTTGATCGGATCAACTGGAACCCTTGACGTTGTAAATGACGGAGTTCCAACAACTGTAGATGTAATGTCATTTGGGGCGCCATCAGTGGAAGTGATATTACTGTAGATATGATGTCACTGGGGACACTGTTATTGTAGGTGGCGTTGCTGTATACCTTTATCTTCCATACCTTTATCTTCCATCCTTGTTTCAGTCATTAGAATGTTCTGGCCATGCTGGAGTATTGCCTCAAAGGGATTTTTATTCAAACAAATTGACTCTCACTACTTATTTTTTTAAATTTTTAAAAAAATCTGGCATTTATTCTATTGGTCCTTTTTGCTGAACCACTAAGTTATGAGGTTGTAAACACACCAACATCGGTTGTCGAGCAGTAGTGGGGGGAGGGGGGACAAATACACACAAACACACACACACACAAACACACACACACACATGTATACGTATGATGAGCTTCCTCACAGTTTCCATCTACCATATCCACTCACAAGGCATTAGTTGGCCCATGGCCATAGTAAAAGACACTTGCCCAAGGTGCCACACAGTGGGACTGAACCTGGAACCACATGGTAACAAAGCAAGCTTCCTAACCACATGGTCAAGCCTGCACCTATATGACTGTGTAGATGGCGTTAGTGTAGGCATGTGGACACTGTTATTGTTGACAGTGACCATCACGACTATCATCACCACCACTACTACCACCAACGTTACTGCAATGACCACCACAATGATTACCCTACCATCATCATAATGACCAACACCCACTGTCCACACTATCACCACCACCACCACCACCGCTACTACTACTACTACTACTGCCATCACCACCACTATCAGTTCCACTGCCACCACCACTACCCCTAACACTACTACTACAACTACTGTTTTTACTACCACCATCAGTTCTACTTCTACTACTACCACCACCACCACCACCACCACCACTAACACTACTTTTAGCACCACCACCACCACTACTACTACTACTATCACCACCACCACCACTACTACTACTACCACCACCACCACCAACAACAACACTACTTTTAGCACCACCACCACCACTACTACTACTACCACCACCACCACCACTACTACTACTACTACCGCCACCACCACCACCACCACTAACATTACTTTTAGCACCACCACTACTACATCTCTACTATTTCTCTTTCTGCTTTATTCAGGAAACTACAAACAATGTCTACCTTGTGATGGAGTATTGCAATGGTGGAGATTTAGCTGATTACCTTCAAGGTAAATACATTTATCTGTCTGTCTGTTAGTCCGTCTGTCTTCTCTGTTTGCTTCAAAGGAATCCACAGGTAAAAAAAAAATGGGTGAAGACCACTGGTCTGTACAATACAATTATCCCCTTTCATCTAATTATTGTTTCACCTTTCTTCGTTTGTTTGCATTTATTTGCATCATTTCGTCTATTCTCTTCATCTGACACTATTCCGTCTTCTGTTTCCAGCTAAAGGGACACTCAGCGAAGATACAATCGCAATATTTCTACGCCAGATCGGTAAGTATTTTTCACGAGTTTAAATATCTAGAAGAAGTCGTTCTCCCTACATGAAATTAGATATTATAAAAATTGAGGTACCCCTGGATGTTTTGCGTTCTTGTCCCATTTTTGTATTTTATATATATATATATGTATATATATATATATATATATATATATATATATATATATATATATATATATATATATATATATATATATATATAGCGCGGGAGTGGCTGTGTGGTAAGTAGCTTGCTTACCAACCACATGGTTCTGGGTTCAGTCCCACTGCGTGGCATCTTGGGCAAGTGTCTTCTACTATAGCCTCGGGCCGACCAAAGCCTTGTGAGTGGATTTGGTAGACGGAAACTGAAAGAAGCCCGTCGTATATATATATGTATATATATATGTGTGTGTATATGTTTGTGTGTCTGTGTTTGCCCCCCAACATCGCTTGACAACCGATGCTGGTGTGTTTGCATCCCCGTAACTTAGCGGTTCGGCAAAAGAGACCGATAGAATAAGTACTAGGCTTAGAAAGAATAAGTCCTGGGGTCGATTTGCTCGACTGAAGGCAGTGCAGCAGCATGGCCGCAGTCAAATAACTGAAACAAGTAAAAGAGTAAAAGAGATATATATTGCCGGTGGCATGTAAGAGCACCCACTACACTCTCGGAGTGGTTGGCGTTAGGAAGGGCATCCAGCTGTAGAAACTCTGCCAGATCAGATTGGAGCCTGGTGCAGCCTTCTGGCTTGCCAGTCCTCAGTCAAATCGTCCAACCCATGCCAGCATGGAAAGCGGACGTTAAACGAGGATGATGATGATGATGATGATATATATATATATATATGTATATATGAATAACTTTGTCTGCTTGCAGCTGGTGCAATGAAAGCCCTGAATGGCAAAGGAATTGTACACAGAGACTTGAAGCCCCAAAACATTCTATTGTGCCAGGGGTCAAAACCAAATCCACAACCTTCGGAGATGAAATTAAAAATTGGTAAGTTAACTCACCCGCTCTGTCTATCTGTGTGTCCGTCTGATTTCTACACTCTGCTCTCCACCAACTTTCTACACCAGTTACTTTGGTATCTATCTGTCTGTCTGTCTCTGTCTACTTCCGTCTATCTGTCCCTCTGTCTATCTGTCTCTCTAGCTATCTCACTCTGTCCATTTATCTCTCTTTCTGTCTGTCCACACACACGTGTGTATGTGTGTGTGTATATAAATATGGCGTTGGAAAACCCCTTTTGGATAGGAAAATTCAAAGGCTACTGTGGGACCCACACGTACATCAATTACATACATGTGTGCTTCGAGATCCACTATTCCAAAAAAGAATTATTTCATGTCCCCATGGAAGTTTGTAAAATTCTGATGACATTAACAATATATAACAGTTATAACAGTCCAACAATGGCTTAACTGGCCAAAACTTTGAAGTCACTGTCAACAATATTCTCATTTAAGAATAATAAATTTCTACTCTACAAAAGTATAAAGTAACCCATCAGATTAATGTAAAATTGTTTTTATTATAATTGAACACAAAAACAAACGTGTGCGTATGTATGTATATATGTGTATGTATATTTAATGCTCTGTGTGTCCAGTATGTTAATACCAACTTAACTGTTGTTGTACAGATGGAGTCAGTAGTTTTTTTCTTTATTTCTTTAATTATTAATTATTAATTTTTTGAAATATATTTATTTCCAGCTGATTTTGGCTTTGCTAGATTTCTTCAAGATGGCGTTATGGCTGCAACACTGTGTGGTTCACCAATGTACATGGTGAGTACTCACTGTTGAATATTGTGTCTTTGGTATGATTCTTGTCCCCTGTCTTATCATTAGTGTTTATTTATCTACCTGTCTCTCTATCTACCTGTCTATGTATCTGTCTGTCTATCTATGTCTATCTATTTTTCTATATCTGTCTATCTATCTATATATCTATCTATCTATCTATCTATCTATCTATCTATGTACATACGTATGTATGTACAATCACTAGAGATCCCTGGCCTGGCAGTGCTATTGGGAAGCATTGCCTGTTTGGGATAAGCTCCACAGGCATGATTCGAGATACACCGGACCGACTTGCCTGAGATGCGGTCAGAGCGATGAAACCGTTCTGCATGCATTCATGCAGTGCCCAACCATTTCAGACCTGTGGGCTTATGTTGAACAGCTGCTGTCACATGTAGGACGAATTTAGTTATTGGCCAAGTCTATCATGAATATTGTCCCACCGCCTTCCTTTAACCGGGAAGGTAAGGCAGTTTTCATTGTGCTGGTGGCTGTAGTGAAAGAATGTGTGCGGTGGACTTGTGCGAAAGGTTTAGAGACAAACACTTTCCTCTCTGGCCAATTGTGCATCAACTTTTTCAAGTACCACTTGGAGAGAATAGAGAGGGAAGTTTTGTCTCATGAAAGTTTCAATAAAAGGTGGGTGAATGTAGCAAAGATGGTATGCATAAATGATGAAACCACTTTAAGCATGATTCTGTAAATCCAAAAGAGAGAGAGAGAGAGCGCTTTGCCCTCATGTATTACTTTCCCTACCTGAGGCTACCATGGTCTTTTCCATAGGCTTTTCTTTCCACAGATAAACCTAATCTGTTTTACATTTTTACCCCGTCTTATTTTGCTGTTTACATGTCCCAAAAGCTTTTGATCTCTTTTAATCGTTTTCTTTTTTTGTTTCAAAAAGAAAAGTTCTACTTTGTATTGTCCCCTCTGTGTTCGGCCCTGCGTGGCTAATAAAGAAAGATATCTATCTATGTCTGTCTGTCCATCTATCAATCTGTCTGTCTGTCTATTTATCTATTTATTTATATATCTGTCTATTTATCTGTCTGTCTATCTGTCTCTGTCTGCCTGTCTCCCTATCTGTCTGCCTGTCTCCCTCTCTGTCTGCCTGTCTCCCTATCTGTCTGCCTGTCTCCCTCTCTGTCTGCCTGTCTCCCTCTCTGTCTCCCTGTCTCCCTCTCTGTCTGCCTGTCTCCCTCTCTGTCTGCCTGTCTCCCTCTCTGTCTGCCTGTCTCCTTCTCTGTCTGCCTGTCTCCCTCTCTGCCTGTCTCCCTCTCTGCCTGTCTCCCTCTCTGTCTGTCTGTCTGTCTATCTATCTATCTATCTACACACACACACACACACACACACACACATATGCATGTGAGTATAATGATCTATGTTTTACTGAACCACATTCCCAAATCTCTCTTTCTCTTTCCATGTCTCCTTACATCCGTCTTAAGTCAACGCCTCCCTCTCTTCTTTCCAGGCCCCTGAAGTCATCATGTCCCTACAATATGATGCTAAAGCCGACTTATGGAGTATTGGTACTATTGTGTTTCAATGTTTAACTGGCAAGGCTCCGTTCCAGGCACAGACCCCTCAACAACTGAAACAGTTCTATGAGAAACACAGCGAATTGAAACCCTCGTAAGTAGACCCAAACTCATGATACTGCTTCAACCCTTTAGTATCCAGATTATTCTGTGAGATGTAAGGCTTATTTATTCCCATTGTTTTGAATTAATCATGCATTTGAGATTACAATGAAGACTGCTTGGAGACTCATGGCAAGTTTATATATATAAATCTGCCAAATTAGTGTTTTATGGCATGAAACTATTGGTAACTCTTTTGTAATTGTTTATATTAAATGACTAAATTTCTTCAAAGTGGTGCTCCAGTATGGCCACAGTTTAACGACAGTTTAATATATATATGTATACATATACAACAAGCACAGGCGTGGCTGTGTGGTAAGAAGCTTGCTTTGGGTTCAGTCCCACTGTGTGGCACCTCAGGCATGTCTTCTTCTATATAGCCTTGGGCCAACCAAAGCCTTGTGAGTGGATTTGGTAGATGGAGACTGAAAGAAGCCCATTGTATGTATGTATGTATATATATATATATATAAAATCATTCAACTATGGTAGTTGAATTAAGGCCACAATTTACTCACATGCAGCATACACACATATATATGCATACATACATGACAGGCTTCTTCCAGTTTCTGTCTACCAAATCTACTCATAAGGCTTTGGTCGACCTGAGGCTATAGTGCCCAAGGTGCCACACAATGGGACTGAAACTGGAACCATGTGGTTGGGTAAGCAAACTACTTTATTTCATAAATATTTACCATAAAGGCATTACAAAGAGGGGACAAACAAGGACAGACAAACATAAAAGGGGTGAAGTAGCTGTATCGATTAAATATTTACAATTTTAAATACACAAGAATAATTTGGTTATATTTACAATGTTCGATTAAAAGCATTGCTCATTACAGATGCAATTTGTAATGGCTTTCCTGAAGGATAGGCATCCGACCACCAGGGTAGACCCCTTGCTTTGTCTTTCCCTTGTTTTTGGCTTCCATTTACCTGGTGCCAAACACTCCCAGCTTCCATCTTCTCATGAATCTGTCTCGTGACAGAAACCCCTTCTCCAGCCTGATCTTACTACTGAGGTAGTAACAAAAAAAGTTAACTAACCCCTGGCCAGATACTATCACATAGCCACTCCTGTGCTGTTTAACTTTTTCTTATATAATTATCATAAAATAAAACTCAGTGTCTCTTCTAGTAAATTGGTTTGCTCCTAAAATGGGGTATCACCATATTTTAATGTACTTCACAGCTCTTACACACAAATATTTATTTATCGATAGATATAACCCAAAGGGAATAGAGGTCAGATGTTAAGTTGGCAGGAAAGAAGCCTCTTTCAAATCCTCAGAGATTTTTAACTTAACAATATAAAGAAATGCCCTATATAGGAGGAGGAGAGCTTTTCCCTGCAGCAGTGTGTGGTTGGCATGCATTGTGGACAAGTTTAAAAGTTCAAGTCCTTAGTACAGCCACAGTGCTTTGACCCTTGAGAGCATGGGGGAATCACACACAGACAAGCAAACACATTCACAGTGTCTATATACCTGGTGGCCCTCATGTCAGAATGAAGTCAAAGGAAATCCACACCCGCTCCCTTTCTTCACCTCATGCTTGAGTGTTCTGGATGAAAGAAAAGAATGGCCTGGATAATTTATCAGGTGGTCAAGGTTTCTTTACCACCATCACTACTACTACTACTACTACTACTACTACTGTTCTGTTGTATGACAGGTACTATCTCTGCTGTCTTTGTTCTAGTTGTTTAGCCCCAGGTCAGTCCTGATCCAGACAGACCTATGATCAAAGATGTTCCAGCTGTGACCATCCTGTCTTTTATTCAGCCATAGTGTATCTAGGACTACATTGTCTAATGTGTCCTCCCTTGTTGTTTAGCCCCAGGTCAGTCCTGATCCAGACAGACCTATGATCAAAGATGTTCCAGCTGTGACCATCCTGTCTTTTATTCAGACATAGTGTATCTAGGACTACATTATCTAAAGTGCCCTTCCTTGTTCTTGTTGTTTAGCCCCAGGTCAGTCCTGATCCAGACAGACCTATGATCAAAGATGTTCCAGCTGTGACCATCCTGTGTTTTATTCAGGCATAGTGTATCTAGGACTACATTATCTAAAGTGCCCTTCCTTGTTCTTGTTGTTTAGCCCCAGGTCAGTCCTGATCCAGACAGACCTATGATCAAAGATGTTCCAGCTGTGACCATCCTGTGTTTTATTCAGGCATAGTGTATCTAGGACTACATTGTCTAATGTGTCCTCCCTTGTTGTTTAGCCCCAGGTCAGTCCTGATCCAGACAGACCTATGATCAAAGATGTTCCAGCTGTGACCATCCTGTCTTTTATTCAGACATAGTGTATCTAGGACTACATTATCTAAAGTGCCCTTCCTTGTTCTTGTTGTTTAGCCCCAGGTCAGTCCTGATCCAGACAGACCTATGATCAAAGATGTTCCAGCTGTGACCATCCTGTGTTTTATTCAGGCATAGTGTATCTAGGACTACATTGTCTAATGTGTCCTCCCTTGTTGTTTAGCCCCAGGTCAGTCCTGATCCAGACAGACCTATGATCAAAGATGTTCCAGCTGTGACCATCCTGTCTTTTATTCAGACATAGTGTATCTAGGACTACATTATCTAAAGTGCCCTTCCTTGTTCTTGTTGTTTAGCCCCAGGTCAGTCCTGATCCAGACAGACCTATGATCAAAGATGTTCCAGCTGTGACCATCCTGTCTTTTATTCAGACATAGTGTATCTAGGACTACATTATCTAAAGTGCCCTTCCTTGTTCTTGTTGTTTAGCCCCAGGTCAGTCCTGATCCAGACAGACCTATGATCAAAGATGTTCCAGCTGTGACCATCCTGTGTTTTATTCAGCCATAGTGTATCTAGGACTACATTGTCTAATGTGTCCTCCCTTGTTGTTTAGCCCCAGGTCAGTCCTGATCCAGACAGACCTATGATCAAAGATGTTCCAGCTGTGACCATCCTGTCTTTTATTCAGACATAGTGTATCTAGGACTACATTATCTAAAGTGCCCTTCCTTGTTCTTGTTGTTTAGCCCCAGGTCAGTCCTGATCCAGACAGACCTATGATCAAAGATGTTCCAGCTGTGACCATCCTGTCTTTTATTCAGGCATAGTGTATCTAGGACTACATTATCTAAAGTGCCCTTCCTTGTTCTTGTTGTTTAGCCCCAGGTCAGTCCTGATCCAGACAGACCTATGATCAAAGATGTTCCAGCTGTGACCATCCTGTCTTTCATTCAGGCATAGTGTATCTAGGACTACATTATCTAAAGTGCCCTTCCTTGTTCTTGTTGTTTAGCCCCAGGTCAGTCCTGATCCAGACAGACCTATGATCAAAGATGTTCCAGCTGTGACCATCCTGTCTTTTATTCAGACATAGTGTATCTAGGACTACATTATCTAAAGTGCCCTTCCTTGTTCTTGTTGTTTAGCCCCAGGTCAGTCCTGATCCAGACAGACCTATGATCAAAGATGTTCCAGCTGTGACCATCCTGTCTTTTATTCAGACATTGTGTATCTAGGACTACATTATCTAAAGCAGGGGTTTCCAAACTTTTTGACTTGCGGACCCCTTTATATTTCAGGCTTTACCTTAGGGACCCCCTTATAAACGCTTATGAAATTTATACATAAATATTTGCTTAAAATAACATATATTTTTACATTTATTTATTTAACAGTATTTAACAAATAGGTTTATTGTCAATTAAAAGATTTCGATTAAAAACCATATATAAAATCAAATTGCCCATAAAAAGTATTTGCTATCCACGGACCCCCTGTGGTCCGTGGACCACAGTTTGAAAACCCCTGATCTAAAGTATCTAACATTTAAACAAGTTACAGCAGGAAGGTTAATTGGCTGCTATTTCTAGCATTCAAGTGACCACATTGAGTTGTCATTGGCTTCTTCTCTTCCCTTTGCAAATTGCTGTCTTTACAGCTTCCACCACAACCACCACCCCACAACCTTTTATAGTTGCCCCTCTCCTCACATCTATAGACACACAGACTGACACAGTGTCCTGTGTGTTCAAGTTAGCTGATGAGTCATCCTTGAAAATGGTGACTTTTTTTTATTGTTAATTAGTGAATGGAGTTTGTTAGAGGGAGGCCAGGTAGGGGTGGCAGTGCTGGTGGGCTGGGGGTGCCAGCAGTAGTAGTAGTGTCTGTGTGTCATCATATTTATTTATGTATGCATTTTATTTATACACACTGAGATATCTCCTCTTGGTACGGTCATTCACTTGGGGTGTCTCCATGTGTACATGTGGATATATATACATATGTATATATACGTACAGGTATGCGCATACCTACGTCTACCTGTATATATAGGTGCATATCTGGGTACAGGACATTGCAAACAAAACGTAGACAAAAAAATAATAATAACCAGAGTACAGAAAACACACAGTCCACATAGAGAACATTTTCCATCATCAGCTGCCCCCATTTTAACACAGGCATTTCGAAGAGTATATATTCTATTCCTTTTCTTTTGTTCTTTAACTTGTTTCAGTCGTTTGACTGCGGCCATGCTGGAGCACTGCCTTTAGTCAAGCAAATTGAACCCAGGAGTTATTCTTTGTTAGCCTAGTACTTATTCTGTCGGTCACTTATGCTGAACTGCTAAGTTAAGGGGATGTAAACACACCAAGCGATGTTGGGGGGGACAAACACAGACACACATACACACACATATATATATATATATATACATATATTACGATGGGCTTCTTTCAGTTTCCATGTGGTTCGTAAGCAAGCTACTTACCACACAGCCACTCCTGTGCCTATATATATATATATATATATATATATGAGAGAGAGAGGGGGGAGGGGGGAAGGTGAAAGGCATAAAATAAAGTATCTGTTATGTTATACATTATATATTATAAGCACACACCACATACGCAATGAGTTTCTTTCAGTTTCCGTCTACAAATCCACTCTCGAGGCTTTTTCGGTTGGCCTGGACCAAAATATTTACCTAAGGTGCCATGCAGTGGGACTGAACCCAGAACCATGTGGTTGCGAAGCAAACTTTTTAATCACACAGCCATGCCTGCACCTGTGTTTACATAGTGTGTGTGTTTGTGTGTGTGTTGAGTGTTTACATTGTAATCAATATGTGTATGGGTGTCTGTGGTCCATGCATCTGGCAGCCAGTCCCTGATAGTATTCATTATCACAGTTATCAATAACAATGACACATTATTGGAGGTCAATATATCAGACCTTCAACTTTTATTGGTCCTATTCTGCCCGTTTCCTTACAAATGACTGGCCTTGACCCTGTTCAATAGGAACCATTGCTGCTGAAGAAATACCAAAATGTTTTGCTGTTTCAACTTGACATCCCGATTTCAAATTCTGCTTAAGTCAACTCTGCTTTTTGTGAAATAAAGTACCAGTCAAGTACTGGAGTTGACATAATCAACTGAACCTGTCCCCTAAACTTGTTGGATTTGTTAGGAACCATTGCTGCTGAAGAAATACCAAAATGTTTTGCTATTTCTCCTTGACATCCCGATTTCAAATTCTGCTTAAGTCAACTCTGCTTTTTTGTCTTTTTTGGGGTCTGTGAAATAAAGTACCAGTCAAGTACTGGAGTTGACATAATCAACTGAACCTGTCCCCTAAACTTGTTGGATTTGTTAGGAACCATTGCTGCTGAAGAAATACCAAAATGTTTTGCTATTTCTCCTTGACATCCCGATTTCAAATTCTGCTTAAGTCAACTCTGCTTTTTTGTCTTTTTGGGGGTCTGTGAAATAAAGTACCAGTCAAGTACTGGAGTTGACATAATCAACTGAACCTGTCCCCTAAACTTGTTGGATTTGTTGTACCGAAATTTGAAACGATCATCATTATTATTATTATTACCCGCTCCCCTGAAATTCCTGGCCTTGTGCCAAAATTTGAAGCCATTATTATTATTACTATTACTATTATTATTATTGTGGTGAGCTGGCAGAATCGTTAGCACGGTGGGTAAAATGCTTAGCGGTATTTCATCTGCCGCTACATTCTGAGTTCAGATTCCACCAAGACTTTACCTTTCATCCTTTAGGGGTCGATAAAATAAGTACCAGTTGAACACAAGGGGTCGATGCAATCGACTCATCTCCCCACAAATTGCTGCTCTTGTGGCAAAATTTGAAACCATTATTATTATTATTATTATTGGCACCTCGAGTGCTGCCAAGCTCTCACCACCCTCGGTCAGGCGGGCAGTGCGATTGGTAGTAGCTCCACTCTAGCGTTCTATAGAGGGTTAGTGGGAGAAAAGTGCGACGACGTTCTCGGGGAAACTCTAGGCGTCGAGGATAATCAGCTAAGCAGTCTGTTCAGGAGAACTTTCGGGCCGGGGCCCATGGATAATTTCCAAAGGTCCCTCGCCTGGCAGTGCTACCGAGGTGCACTACCTGTTTGAGATAAACTCTACCGACATGGAAGTGCCGTCAACTGGGCCTGCCCGAGGTGCGCTCAGGACGACGAAACCGTTCTGCACGCACTCGTCCAGTGCCCGAGCATTGCTGACCTGTGGGTCTATATCGAACAGCTACTGTCACTTGTAGGACGGATCCGGCTATCAGCTGGATCCATCGTGAGAATTGACCCGCCGACCTCCTTTAACCAGGAGGGCAAGGCAATTTTCCTATGCCTAGTGGCTGTAGCGAAAGAGGTGATATGGTGGACCCGTTTGAAAGGGCTAAAGACAGACACTTTCCTCTTTGGTCAAGGCCTCATCAACTTTTTCAAGTTCCACTTGAAAAGGAAGATGAGAGTAGAGAGGGAAGTGCTGTCTCATAGCAAATTCGTTGAAAGATGGGTGACTGTTGGAAGAATGGCCAGTATAAACGGACCAATTCTGAGAATACACCTGTAGAAAAGAAAAAAAAAAAAAAAGGTAATGTAAAAGGAGAAAGGGCTCTATACCCCTTTCTTATATTTTTCTGACCAGGCTCCCGTGGTTTTATGGGTTTTTCCACGTGTAACCTTTCCTTTTTCGAAGCGCCTCCCCCTTTGGGAGTTCTATTTATTTATTTATCTATTTATTCATTATATCTTTCTCCGTTTTCTTCCTCTGTTTAGACAAACTTTCCTACCTTTTCGGACAAAACCTTTTATAACCTTCATCCTGTCTTTGTCCTTATATGTTTTTAATTGATATTAGCCCTTGTGGCCAATAAAACGAATTAATTATTATTATTATTATTATTATTATTATTAAGACGGTGAGCTGGCAGAATTGTTAGCATGCTGGGCAAAATGCTTAGCAGGATTTCGCCTGTCACTGCATTCTGAGTTCAAATTCTGCCAAGGTCGACGTTCTCCTCCCACCAAAATTTCAGGCCTTGTGCCTACAGTAGAAAGGATTATTGTTACCGTAAATCCTCGAGTATAATCCGCATTTTTCCCCCAAAATTTAAACGTCAAAATCCCTAGTGCGTACTATATACAAAGTTAAAAATGAAAAATATTTTCTAAGCAATGTCCGAGTCTCTATTTGCTGTTTATTCAGACGCATTTTGTGATGTCGGGCTTGTAACCGATAGTGATAAATATGTGAAAGGCAATTTACTTAATATTTATTTTTCACTGACGTTATTACTGTTATTTCTTTATTTTCTGCTAACAAAATGAACAAAAAAGCCACACGTTTACATTATGTTATATATACAATAATAATAAAGGACGTTACCGTATATATATGTTTACAAACCAAAGACGTTATATAGACCTCCTTGACTCAAGTTAGAGAAGGGGTGCGTATTATACACTAGGTTTAGGTTTTTCAGAGGTACAGCCCCTTAAAAATCCCTTGCATATTATACTCAGGGGTGGACTATACTCGAGGATTTCCAGTACCCCTCCCCTGAAATTCCTGGCCTTCTGCCAAAATTTGAAACCATTATTATAATTTTCATTATTATTATTATTATTATTATTATTATTATTATTATTATTATTATTATTATTATTAAGGTGGTGAGGGGGCAGAATCGTTAGCACACAAGGTGACATGCTTGGCAGCATTTTGTCCATCTTCAGGTCGAGTTGAAGATCTGTGGAGGTTAACTTTGTCTTTCATCGACCCAAGGTCAACTTTGTTGGTCATCCTTTACGGAAAGGAAGGGCGTGAGGTGGGGGTGGGTGGGTGGTGGTTGAAGGGCACAAAATAAAGTATCTGCGATGTTGTCGACTGTTCGCTTTTCTCCTACTATCTTTGTGACCTTGTGGCCAAGGTGGAAACACTAAAAATAGTGATGAGGACAACAACAACAGCAACAACAACATTATTAGTATTACTAACGTCGTTGTTGTTGTTGTTGTTGTTGTTGTTGTTGTTGTTGATTGATGACAGATTAGGTTCCTTATCAAGTGTTTTTGTGTGTGTGTGTGTGTGTGTGCTTGAGGTTAAGAACATCGTGTGTACAAAACAATATACATTAACACACACTACCTAGATGGACACACACACACACACACACACACACACACACACTTGATAAGATCGTATGTACACAGGTTATCCTTTGGGGTTTATTTAAGCCTCTTTGCTTAAGTATATACCCACGTACATACATACATGTGTGTGCCTGTGCGTGCGTGCATGATGAATCCCTGACAGGGACAAATGCACTAAAAAGTTTTTATCCAAATCCTGACTACCCTTTTTTTCATGTATGTGCATATGTGTGTGTGTGTGTATGTATGTATGTATGTATATATATATATATATATATATATATATATTCATTTCTATATATAAAATATATATAGAGATAAAATGCTTGTGATATGGAAAGATGGCTTATCTGGAAAAGCAGCTTAGACTGAAACAAGTAAAAGAATAAAAGAATATATATATATATATATATATATATATATATATATATATATATATATATATATATATATATATATATGTACGAAAAAAACAACAACAGACGAGGACAGGTGGTGTAAACAACAAAAGGATGTATTAGTATGA
Source organism: Octopus bimaculoides (assembly GCF_046866305.1). Lineage (NCBI taxonomy): Eukaryota > Metazoa > Mollusca > Cephalopoda > Octopoda > Octopodidae > Octopus > Octopus bimaculoides. The sequence continues at coordinate 8,626,702 of NC_142957.1, read as the reverse complement.
CGCTCGGGAATACGGAAAGTCTTTGACGTTTCGAGCTACGCTCTTCAACAGAAAGAATACGGAGACAAGGAGAAAAACACGGAGAAAAAAAATTGAATAGTGTTCAGTCAGCGGTCAATCATATATATATATATATATATTATTAAAATTATTTAAAATTAAAATTATAATACAGGGTATCAAGAGATACCACCACGCTGAAAAAATAGCAGTCAAATCCTGACTCTAAAACCACAATAAACGTCCGCATGGCACGATTAGCGAAGACGAAGACCAAATAAACCAGTAAAAATAAAGATAATTCCAAATCCTGGATTTCTGGGTTTGCATAAATAATAATGCTCTGCCTTCATCAGTGGAATATACTCCAGTACATAAATACAAACACATGTATATAAACAGTATACTTACATATACGGACGTATACATACATATATATGCACGTATGCACACGACTAGCTTAAATAGCCCGCCTAAACAACCTTTCGTGTGATCCGGACAGAATATCAGCGCAGTAAAAAATTAATATAAATTAATATATATATATATATATATATATATATATATAATCATAAATATACAGGGATTAAGCATAAAAACTTTTTTTTAAATTTGTAGTTTGGAATCAGTAGTTCTTTGACTGCTATTTCTAAATTTTCAGTATGTTGGAGAAGCAACTCATGCTAATCCCTGTATATTTATGATTATAAATGGTTTTACCGATAAAGGTTTTTTCATACTGAACTCCTTGGCAAAATTGTTAATTATTAATTTTATTACTAATTGACGATTCACTGCCCTATATCTGTATATATATATATATATATATATATATATATAAAACTATTTGGAAATGGATGCATGGCGTTTGATTACATAATGGTATAAATAATATATATATATATATATATATATATATATATATATATAATGCGAGAGTGTTATGGGTTGAGGGTTCAGCCCACTAAGGGATAGTATCTATCCAATATACTGGTGGGACGGTACCCAATTATTGCTACACTAGTGTTATACCAAGTGCAATAAATGGGAGCGGGTAAAAAGGGTTTTTTTTTACCCCAAATTTGTATAACAATTAGAAAATGGAGGAGGGTTCAGCATATTATCCTCCATTTTCTAATTGATATATATATATATATATATATATATATGGCACAGAAAGTGTGTCAAGAGCCAGATGGAGGAGGTGTCCTCCTGGGGCTACAAGCTACAGTAGCATCCACCCTTAAGTGTTAGCCATATTTAAGTGGCAAATATACTTCACGATGTTGTGCAGCTACTGTTTATACCTCATTCAGATATTTGTTATATGAGGTATGTACATATATTTATGTACATAGCTCATATATATGTATATATACATGCATATATGGGCGTCAAAAAAACGTGAACAAAATTAGAAATGAGAACATGGAAAACAAACTTTTTTTTCGAACAACGAAAGAAACAAATAGAGAAACGAGACAGGAAACATAAAGAGCATTCCCTTCGTCAGTTGTCCCCTGTTTTATCTACTCTGCATTTCAAAATGCGGAGTAGATAAAACGTGTTCTCGTTTCTCATTTTGTTCACATTTTTTTGACATCCTGTATCCGTTATTTGTATTTGTGTAACCATCCCCATTTTCTTTTCCGTCCTTGTTTTCGTATACATTCGCTGCTTTCTTCCAAGGAATCTAATGCTCTTAGCTTAGTTTTTCCTTGGGGCTGGCCAGATTGGAGCAATCTCGAATATAACCAGCCGAAATTGCAAAGATAATCTGGAACTCGACTGAGGAAAGAAAACTCCGAATGACCCGTCCTTGTTTTCTTTGTATCGTCTGTCAGGATGTTTTGCGTTCTTGTCCCATTTTGTATTTTATATATATATATATATGTATATATATATATATATATATATATATATATATATATATATATATATATATATATATATATATATATATATATATACATATACATATAGAGTGTAGTATATTGCCACTTAAGTGTGGCTGACCCCTAGGGGTGGATGTTACTGTTGCTTTTAGCCCCAGGAGGACATCTCCTCCAGCTGGCTTATCGACACACGACTGTGTCCTGTTTGCCAAGGGAGTTATCCCTCTCACCTCGACCAGCCAGCTGGAGGAGATGTCCTCCTGGGGCTAAAAGCAACAGTAACATCCACCCCTAGGGGTCAGCCACACTTAAGTGGCAATATACTACACTTTATCGTGCAGTTACTGTTAATACTTCATTTAGAGAATTAACATTGCTTGTTTTCACCTTTTCAATATCAGTGAAGAATGTCACTGGAAAAGAAGATATAAGGTTTGCCAGATTTGTCTCTCTCACCAAGGTCATCAGCTGTCGAACGCCGACGAAGGGAAATAACCCTGAAATCCGGATAGCGTTCGTGCTGCTGGTCGAGGTGAGAGGGATAACTCCCTTGGCAAACAGGACACAGTCGTGTGTCGATAAGCCAGCTGGAGGAGATGTCCTCCTGGGGCTAAAAGCAACAGTAACATCCACCCCTAGGGGTCAGCCACACTTAAGTGGCAATATACTACACTTTATCGTGCAGTTACTGTTAATACTTCATTTAGAGAATTAACATTGCATGTACATATATATATATATATATATATATAAAATATAATATAGGATAAATTCTTTATAAGAATTTATCAAGTAGTCAGCGTGAAAAAAAACCTCATAATGAAAAAATAACGAAAAATTTCGTAATGAAAAAATTCATCGTTTCTTCATAGATATATTTAATTATATATAAAGGGCATTAACTGTGTATTAATGCCTCACGCTATCGAGGGACTAAATAAGTAAAAAAAACTACCAAAAATAAGCAACATATTTACCAAAAGCGAGGGAATGCAGCTTTTCAAAATTTATCTCTTAAAAACATTTAACTCAACGGTAGACCACTGGTTTCTCAATCAAATACAGAAAAAACTGTGAAGTCACCTGTATTCTTGTGTTCATCAGTATATATATATATATATATATATATATATAATTTATATTATCATATATATATATGTATATATACTCTTACTCTCTTTTACTTGTTTCAGTCATTTGACTGTGGCCATGCTGGAGCACCACCTTTTAGTCGAGCAAATCGACCCCAGGACTTATTCTTTGGAAGCCTAGTACTTATTCTATCGGTCTCTTTTGCCAAACCGCTAAGTTACGGGGATGTACTTTCGAGACAGTACTTCTTGCTACACCAAACATTTTGGCTGTTTTCGTTACGCTAGTGCTTGCGATACAAGCACCAACAATTTGACCTCTTTGAAAGTTCGATAGATATGTCATTTTAATGAATTTTAATTACCTTTTTTCTGATGATGTCTGAAAAGAAACAGCAATTTTAGCAAAACATATTAAGCAACCACTAATAATAAATAAAAAAAAACACTTGACAACTAGTGCTGGTGTGTTTATGTCCCCATAACGTAGTGGTTCGGCCAAAGAGACCGATAAAATAAGTGCCATGCTTAAAAAAAAAAATAAGTACTGGGGTTGATCCATTCGATTAAAAATTCAAGGTGGTGCCCCAGCATGACCGCAGTCTAATGACTGAAACATGTAAAACAGAAAAGAAATATGTATGTCAGTATGTCAAGAATGCCTTTATCGTCGTCATTGTCACCGTCATTCTTGCTATTGTTGACGTTATTATTCATGTCAACACCCCCACCGTCACTATCATCCTAATCATTGGTCACTATCACTGACATCAGCGTTAATGTTGATGTTATTGTCTTTGTTGTTCTTCCTGCTTCTAACGTTGTTATGTCCTCAGCATGGCAGTTATTTTCACCTTTGTTACAGATATTATTGTTGCTGTTGTAATTTTAAAAAAAGATAAAGATACAGATAGGCGCGAGAGTGGCTGTGTGGTAAGTAGCTTGCTTACCAACCACATGGTTCCAGGTTCAGTCCCACTGCGTGGCACCTTGAGCAAGTGTCTTCTATTATAGCCTCGGGCCGACCAAAGCCTTGTGAGTGGATTTGGTAGACGGAAACTGAAAGAAGCCCGTCGCTGTGTGGTAAGTAGCTTGCTTACCAACCACATGGTTCCGGGTTCAGTCCCACTGCGTGGCACCTTGGGCAAGTGTCTTCTACTATAGCCTCGGGCCGACCAAAGCTTTGTGAGTGGATTTGGTAGACGGAAACCGAAAGAAGACCATCGTATATATATGTATATATATATATATATATATGTATGTGTGTTTGTGTGTCTGTGTTTGTCCCTCCCCCCAACCATCGCTTGACAACCGATGGTGGTGTGTTTACGTCCCCGTAACTTAGCGGCTCGGCAAAAAGAGAACCGATAGAATAAGTACTAGGCTTCCAAAGAATAAGTCCTGGGGTCGATTTGCTCGATGAAAGGCGCTGCTCCAGCATGGCCGCAGTCAAATGACTGAAACATGTAAAACAGTAAAGAAATATGTATGTCAGTATGTCAACAATGCCCTTATCGTCCTCGTCATCACGTCATCGTTGTCACGTCATTCCTGCTTCTAACGTTGTTATGTCCTCAGCATGGCAGTTATTTTCACCTTTGTTACAAATATTATTGTTGCTGTTGTAATTAAAAAAAAAGATATACATACATACATACATATATATATATATATATAAAAGGTGATATGGCTCTATACAAACATTTCATACACATGCTGTGAAAGGTAAGTAGCAGAGGGCTTTCCTCATTGAAGACTGTTCAGTAAATGGGATGAGTTG
>NC_142957.1:8594436-8616936 GCF_046866305.1 Octopus bimaculoides | reverse complement strand
TATACAATTCCTCTTAATATTTAATCATAAAAACCTAGTAATATGGTTTCTTAGTCACTGAATGACTATAAGGGTCCATTTTGGTAAAATAGGAATCAAAGGGCTCCACAGGCAAAAAATGGTTCAGAATCACTGGTTTTGATTGAAGGCTGATCAAAGAGATCAGTGTTCTGGAGGTCGTTGTTCGCCCTCAAACAAGGGAGCCCCTAATAACCAGAACTTTGAGACTAGACAAGGCCACTGGCCATGTCTGCTTTTAATTAAATTATTTGCTTATATCTAAACTGGTAATCTGTTGCTTACAACGAGTGTCCCAGTTGATCCGATCAATAGAACAACCTGCTTGTTAAATTAACATGCTTGTTTACTCTTTTACTCTTTTACTTGTTTCAATCATTTGACTGCGGCCATGCTGGAGCACCGCCTTTAGTCAAGCAAATCGACCCCAGGACTTATTCGTTGTAAGCCTAGTACTTATTCTATCGGTCTCTTTTGCCGAACCGCTAAGTTACGGGGACGTAAACACACCAGCATCGGTTGTCAAGCGATGGTGGTGGGGACAAACACACATATATACATATATATATAGGACGGGCTTATAAAAATATAATTATAGGATTTCTTAAATACTGAATGGCTGTGAGGGTCCATTCAAATAAAATAAGAATGAAAGGGGTTCATAGGAAAGAAAAAGTGGTTGAGAATCACTGGTTTAGATTAAAGGGTGATCCCAGAATACCAGTTCTGGAAGTCATTGTTGTCCTTCAAACAAAAGGAGCTCCTGAATGGATGTTTGACATGCTAGAAATAGCTGGATGTCCCTTCTAATCATGCCTAAGAATCTTGTAAAACTGTACGGGCACAATGATAAACAGATAGGATATTAATGGGTCTACTTGGATCAGGGCTGACCAAGTACTGACCAAGGGTTAAACATAATCATTTCAGTGGTGCATGGCATTCTGCGATGTCGGGTTTATGATGTTATGCCTCACCAGCAAAAAAGGCTCAGAACTTTGAGCCTAGACAAAGCCGCTGGAACAAATGTTACCTGGGTGTCAAGAGGTTGGTAGCCCCAACAAAAAGTTTGAGAACCACTGGTTTAACCCTTTAGCATTTAAACCGGCCATATCCGGCCAGAAGTATTCTACTTATTCTATGTTCAAACTGGCCAGATCTGGTCTCTCACACCAACCCTACAATATCGTTTTAAAAATTAACAGCTACCTCATCAAAATCTCATAGCTACGAGATAATGTATGATTAGTTCAAAATAATGTGGATAAAAAAGCATTAATTATGGCAGAATAATGTGAACACTAAAGGGTTAAGACAGCGGGTGTTTCTAAAGCAATCCCTCTCCGTTACACACACACATACACACCTGACACATATACCTCACCTGTTCATGTTTTCTCCGTTACCTTTTCAGCGTCTCCCATCGACATGGCTTACGAAGCAGAACCAGACAGCCCAGAACCACCCCCCATTCCACCACACCCAACTGTTACATGTTTATCTTCTGTAAGTAAAGGCAATTTTCTATTGTTTTCATCTATGGCAGTTTACCTGCATATAGTGGTGTGTGTGTGTGTGTATATATATATATATATATATATATATATATATATATATATATATATATATATATATCATCATCATCATCATCATCGTTTAACGTCCGCTTTCCATGCTAGCATGGGTTGGATGATTTGACTGAGGACTGGTGAAACCGGATGGCAACACCAGGCTCCAATCTAATTTGGCAGAGTTTCTACAGCTGGATGCCCTTCCTAACGCCAACCACTCAGAGAGTGTAGTGGGTGCTTTTACGTGTCACCCGCACGAAAACGGCCACACTCGAATATTATTGTTATTATTAAGAAAATGGCAAACTAGCAGACTCATCTGTGCAACAGACAAAATGCTTAGCAGCATTTCTTCTGGTTTTACATTCTGCGAAGGTCGATTTTGCCTTTCATCTTTTCAAAGTCAACAAAATAAGTACCAGTTTCACACTGGGGTTGATATAATTGACTAGCTCCCTCCCACCAAATTTCAGGCTTTGTGCCAAAATTAGAATATATATATATATATATATATATATATATATATTATATGTATTTATTTTCTCCTAATTAATAAATAACTCGGACAAAATAAATTGGTTAATAGATACCAGGGTAGCAAAGATCACAAAATGACTGTGGTGTAATTTTTATTGGATTTAAATCATCTTATTATCTCCTAAATTTTACACTCTGAATTTTTTTCTTTCCTTCTTTTTCTTCCCTTCTTGTCCAACGTACTGTCTGGTAGCGTCCTAATCTCCAACGGCTTTTTCTAATAAATTACGTAACAACCTTCTCCAACTACAGTTCTCATATTCGGTTAAAATGTCTTACGTTTAAGCTGGTTCCCATGCATTTCCCTGAAGAGAAGATTACATTCTTATCAACACTTATCAACATCACCTATTCCTATGGAAGGTATAATTTGTAATCTTCGAAACATATGTTGGAAATAAAAGTATTCAGTTAACATATGCGTTTTACTCCATTCACTAAATTTTTATATATATATATATATATATATTCATTTAAAATGCAGAGATGCCTATAATAGGACATCTAACCTGCTAGAAAGAGCAGCAAAAGACTACATACCACAAAATTAGGGATAATTTCGAAAGGGAATGAAAAATAAAAACATTTACCAATCTATATTCTGTACCATGGTTTCATGTCAATTTTAGTAAGATAAAAATTATATATCTTACAAAGGTCGGACTATCATCAGCAGAAATGACCAGACAACATATGAAGCACGAGACAATAGGGAGCATGTCTAATTTTTCAAATTTACCGCGTAATTTGCGGTTTACCTAATTGGCAGCAAATACAAAAATGCCGATTTTCTTTCAGAAATAAGCCAAAAATATATATATATATATATAAACATACATACATACAGGGATGGCCAAAAACCACTCAACAGTAAATCAAAATTCCATCAATACTATCTCTAATTCTGACTAATAGTGTTTATTATTTACAGAATTTTCACTTGTCACCGTTTCTTAATTCAATGCAGAATACATATTGTTGCTATTATGCAAAAGTGTCGTAAGTCCAAAATGTTGCTATCTCAGAAAACGAAGAAATAGTTTCGCTATTCCATTTCTTTTTACATTAGCAACAGTTTCAGCTTAACCGTAAAACTATTTCGGGTGCATTAAATCGTAACTCCATGCCTGTAATGATATTTTCAGTCAGAAATATTTTTGCGTATTTTGGACTTACTTCACTTTTGAAAAATGTTAAACCATTGTCCTACACTTTGACAATTTTTCATACCTTGGCATCTGAAGCAGCTGGAGATACGATAGTTTGACCAAAGGAGCCGGCTATTGCAAGCAAAAATAAAAGTTGATAAAAACGCATTTGGCCAAATTTGGACATACGACAGTTTAACATAATAGCAACGATATGTATGTTTTTGTATGTGTATATATATATATATATATATATATATCTCCTTATATACTTTGGCCTTGTGGTCTACAATACCCCAATGATACCCATTTATACTACAATCTAAGCCACTAATACCTCCATGTACCCCTAGATACTATAATATAACCCAATATACTCCTATATATTACAGTGCCCTTATTTATTACATACTGTACCCTTAATGTACCCCTATATGCTACCACCTTAGCCATGGTACCCCTAATTGTATCCCTGTATTGCATGTCCAATCTAAGCAACTCTACCCCTGTGTACCCCTACATATTCCGATGTCATCCACTAATGTACCCACTAATCTATCTCTTTTCAGAGTCCTCAACACCCACAAACTCTGACTTTACCCCTAACCGCCACCCCCCCAGTTGCTTCACCAGAAGAAGTCAATGTTTCTAAAGGAAGTCGAGGAGACCAGGTAGTGGAATCTGTTTCCAGGAGCACCAGTCCTGTGGAGGTACGTCTGTCTCTCTCTGTGTTACTCTGAGTATTTCTGAGTGCATGTGTGTTCTGGAGTACCTGTCTTGTCAAGGTACATCTGTGTGTGTGTATGTGTGTTACTTTGAATAGCGTGTGTGTTCAGGAGTACCTGTCCTGTTGAGGTATGTGTGTGTGTTCAGGAGTACCTTTTCTGATGAGGTACCTCTGCGCATGTGTGTGTGTGTGATCCTGAATATTGTATGTTCAGGAGTATCAGTCCTGTGGAGGTACGTCTGTCTCTTTCTGTGTTACTCTGAGTATTTCTGAGTGCATGTGTGTTCTGGAGTACCTGCCTTGTCAAGGTACATCTGTGTGTGTATGTTACTTTGAATAGCGTGTGTTCAGGAGTACCTTTTCTGCTGAGGTACCTCTGTGTGTGTGTTCAGGAGTACCTTTTCTGCTGAGGTACCTCTGTGTGTGTGTTCAGGAGTACCTTTTCTGCTGAGGTACCTCTGTGTGTGTGTTCAGGAGTACCTTTTCTGCTGAGGTACCTCTGTGTGTGTGTTCAGGAGTACCTTTTCTGCTGAGGTACCTCTGTGTGTGTGTTCAGGAGTACCTGTCCTGTTGAGGTACGTCTTTGTCTCTGTATTACTCTGAGTATCTATGTGCTGTTCACACACACACACACACACACAATACTAATGTTCTCCCTCTTTGTGTCTTCTTCTTCAGGGTTTTGTGATCGTCGATGGTTACCAAGATGACCAATATGGTGAGTTATCAAACATTTTCTTAACCTCTGACCTTCTTGATCTCTGGCTTTGTGTCTCGAGATTTTGGGATCAAATCCCACTTTGGTGGGCAGGGAGACATTTTTGCAAAGTTACACACCAGTTAAATATTGAAGTTATTTCATTCACTTCCACACACACACATAATATTGTTGTTGTTGGCACTCCGTCGCTTACGACGACGAGAGGGTTCCCAGTTGATCCGATCAACGGAACAGCCTGCTGCTCGTGAAATTAACGTGCAAGTGGCTGAGCACTCCACAGACACGTGTACCCTTAACGTAGTTCTTGGGGATATTCAGCGTGACACAGTGTGACAAGGCTAACCCTTTGAATTACAGGCACAACAGAAACAGGAAGTAAGAGTGAGAGAAAGTTGTGGTGGAAGAGTACAGTAGGTTTCGTCACCATCCCCTGCCGGAGCCTCATGGAGCTTTTAGGTGTTTTCGCTCAATAAACACTCACAACGCCTGGTCTGGGAATCGAAACCGCGATCCTATGACCGCGAGTCCGCTGCTCTAACCACTGGGCCACTGCGCCTCCACTGTCGTTACAATAGAGTCGTTAGAATAGAGTGTATCGTAAGAGATAAGGAAGTAAGACGGTGTGCAGGTAGTCTCTTATAGAAGTTTCCAAAATAGTCGCGCATGTGGTGCATCTTTCAGCGGACGAAGATAAGCTTTCCATATTGGAGCTGACTATTTCATCATCAGAGAGGAAAAAAGAAAGTTGAGGTAGATCCTTAGTAGAAGCTTTTAGTAGTGAGCAGTTCTATTCTCATCATCATCATCATCATCATCGTTTAACGTCCGCTTTCCATGCTAGCATGGGTTGGACGATTTGACTGAGGACTGGTGAAACCGGATGGCAACACCAGGCTCCAGTCTGATTTGGCAGAGTTTCTACAGCTGGATGCCCTTCCTAATGCCAACCACTCAGAGAGTGTAGTGGGTGCTTTTACGTGTCACCCGCACGAAGGCCAGTCAGGCGGTACTGGCAACACACACACACACACACACATATATAATGATAATACAGTATGTGTGAGTATATACATATATACGTACATGTATGTACATACCTACATCTACATGTATATATAGATGCATATCTGGGTACAGGATGTTGCAAAAAAAACATGGACAAAATGATAACCAGAGTACAGAAAACACACAGGCCAAAAAATAAAAATGAGGTAGATCCTATGACCTCGAGTCTGCTGCCCTAACCACTGAGCCATTGCACCTCCACACACATAATATGGAGACTAAATAAATACATATATTAGAGCAGGAGAGGACGACAGGGGATTCTAATAACAACGTCATATAATTTAAGAGTCGTTAAGACAATATCTTCATTTTTGTCCTTTCCTATTTCCAGATTAATTAATTAATTTATTGACTAATTAATATTTTTTTTTTAACTTTTCAGATAAAAACGAAACTGGTGATAATGGATCTGACAGGTCAGTGAAAGATTTTGTGTGTTGTGGTGGCGGTCGTAGTATATGGGTTGTAACAGTGTGGTGTGTTGATAATGTGTGGTGGTAGTGGTAACGGTTGTAGTGTATGGATGGTGTGGTGATGTTGGTGGTAATGTATGTGTATTGCGGTGGCGGTAGTACACAGTGTGGTCTTGTGTTTGGTGAAGTTGGCAACAGTGCATGCTATAATAGTGGTGGTGGTGGTGGTGGTGGTGGTGGTGGTGGTGGTAACAGTGGTAGTGTGTAGATTGGTGTGGTGAGATGATGGCATCATATGGTGTGGACAGTAGTGCGGTGTGGTGTAGTGTGTGTTAGCGTTATGGCAGAAGCGTAGTGGCCATAATAAGATGGATGTGGTGTGTTGATGTTGGTATTCTGAAGGATATTGTATATTACAGTTGCTGTGTTGATGTTTGTCTTGGCGGTGGTGGTCATGTGTGGATTTTGTGGTGATAGGGGGGGGGGCAGTGGTGATATGAATATATGAAGTCATTCTTTTCTTTTTTGTATTCTTCATATCGTTTTATCCGCTTGATCATCATCATCTTGTCTGTTTTCCCTACTGGCATGGGTTGGACGGTTTGACAGGAACTTGTGAGGCCAGAGAGCTACACCAGGCGTCAATTGTCTGTTCAGGGATGGTGTCTACAAATGGATGCCCTCCCTAATGCCAACCACTTTACAGAATGGACTGAGGGCTTTTATGTTGCACCAATGCTCCCTACATGACACCAGCATGCGCTTTATATATGGCACCGGTACGGGTGCTCCATATGTGACACTGGCATGTGCGTTTGACATGTGACACCGTCAAAGGTGCGTTATACATGGCACCAGCATGGGTGCTTTTTACATGGCACAGACACAGGTTTCTGTCCTCGTATTTTTTTATATTTCCCATAATTCTACAGTGGTGTTCCAGCATGACCGCAGCCGCATGGCTGAAACATATGAAAGAATAAAAGAATTTTCCTACCATACTTGAGAAGCCCTGCCTACCACAAAGGAATTGAAACCCTAAAACCAAGATACCACATAAAAAGCATTGGTGCTGTTGCCATGTAAAAGCACCCAGTCCACTCTGTAAAGTGGACGGTGTTAGGAAGGGCATCGAGCCATGGAAACTGAGCCAAAGTAGACTATGGAACCTGGTGCAGCCTCTGGTCTCACCAGTTCTTGTCAAACCGCCCAACCTATATCAGCGTGGTAAACGGACGTTAAATGTTGACGATGATGAATAAACCCAATGTGTAACCTTAAATAACACCCCTTCATCCCTTTTCTTTTCTCTCTCTCTCCGTGCAGTGACGATGAGGTTTGTGTGAGGAACGTCAATATGAGTCCTACGTCCGGTACCGTGGCATTTAAGAAAGACTGCCAGACGAGTCCAACGAGACCAACATCTTTACAAGTTCAGTCGCCCAACATCACCCCGCCTTCGCAACCGATCCCAGTCCCAACACAAACTGAAGCTTACCAAATTATGTCAAACTCCCCCACCACGCCCTCCCTCAGTCACAGTAAAGAATCGGCCTCGGTAAGGAACCTAATTCTTCTTCTTCCTCTGTTGTTGTTAATCATTTGCTGCCGATTGGTAGATTCAATTGGGTATCAATTGTTGATGTTGCTGTTGTTGTTCTAGGAGAAAGAGGAAGGCAACAGCCATATGTTGAAACGCAACAGTTCAGAATCTCGTCTCAGTAGTGGACCAGACATAGGGTCGTTATCTCCACCAACAGGTCTGTGTTTCTTTTACTCTCCTCTCTTTCTATCTATCTATCTATCTCTCTTTCTCTAGCTAGCTGTAAAAATTACCTAAGAGATATTAAATATCCAAAAAATTTACTGGTTTTTATTACTTATATCAATAACAATGTTATTCCAATAGGTAAAAAAAACAAAAAAAAAACAAATAAATATACAGTTTATTAAGTAGCTTGCTTACCAACCACATGGGTTCCGGGTTCAGTCCCACTGCGTGGCACCTTGGGCAAGTGTCTTCTACTATAGCCTCGGGCCGACCAAAGCCTTGTGAGTGGATTTGGTAGACGGAAACTGAAAGAAGCCTGTCGTATATATGTATATATATATATATGTATGTGTGTGTATATGTTTGTGTATCTGTGTTTGTCCCCCCCCCCCCAACATCGCTTGACAACCGATGCTGGTGTGTTTACGTCCCCGTAACTTAGCGGTTCGGCAAAAGAGACACCGATAGAATAAGTACTAGGCTTACAAAGAATAAGTCCTGGGGTCGATTTGTTCGACTAAAGGCGGTGCTCCAGCATGGCCACAGTCTAATGACTGAAACTAGTAAAAGAGTAAAAGAGTAATATAGATAAGAACTGGAAGACAAAACTAACTATAAATTGAACAATTATAGATTCAATTCGATTTAAATATTTTATACAAACAAAAGACAAATCTCATAAATTACAGCTGTTTCTGCTTCATTAATAAAATGAAGTTTTTCAAGAATAACCAAATCCTTTTCAATATGTAACGATGCTTCCTCAGATCGACATTTCTCCTTCAATATTTCACAAAAATATTTATAGCTGCTAAGGCTTTTCAAAAAAATCGCTTGTTGAGAGCGAGCTTAATCATAAATTAGTAAATAAGCTAACTGAAGTTATGTAAATTCCTAAATTTAAATCTAGTTCTGTAACGAATCCAGTTCTATAACGAATTTTATTGCACAATACGCACATTCATATATGCATGTTTATATCTACTTATATACACACACACACACACACATACACACATACACCGATCATTTATGTATAGATACATACACATCCATATTCACGTATACAAGTTTAGTTATCTATACACACACACACACACACACACACACACACACACACACACACCTATCATTTATGCCATGTATTTTATTTATTATTTTTTTTTTGTTTCAGTTACTTTCACCATTGGGAGTCCACACAGTTCCCCCTGGAGGAGGGGCAGCACCAGCAACACCCCACCACCTCATCCACCAGCAGCACACCGGACCCACTCCGGCACCCCGCCCAACATGGTGGCCTCACCCCTACGAAGATCTGGTGAGTAGCTTTTGGAAACGCCGAAACAGGCGACCCCCTACCTCTCATCTTCTCAGCTATTCAGCTTCCTGGAAATAGCAGCCAAGTTATAGTTTAAGTTGCAGCTCCTCTGTCTGAATACAAAGGAAGGCTCGTCAGGTCTGGAGCAGTATTAGATCAGAAGTGACCTGGGGTTAAATAATTAGGAAATACACATTAGATAATGTAGTTCTAGATACACTATATATGAATAAAAGGCAGGATGGTCACAAGTGGAGCAGCTTTATGTGTGTATATGTTATGTATACACACACACACACATCATCATCATCATCATCACCATCGTTTAACGTCCGCCTTCCATGCTAGCATGGGTTGGACGATTTGACTAAGGACTGGTGAAACCGGATGGCAACACCAGGCTCCAATCTGATTTGGCAGAGTTTCTACAGCTGGATGCCCTTCCTAACGCCAACCACTCAGAGAGTGTAGTGGGTGCTTTTACGTGTCACCCGCACGAAAACGGCCACGCTCGAAATGTTGTCTTTTATGTGCCACCCGCACAAGAGCCAGTCCAGGGGCACTGGCAACGATCTCGCACGAAAGATATCATGTGTCGCCCGCACATGAGCCAGTCCAGGGGCACTGGCAACGATCCCGCTCGAAAAAGCCTCATGTGTCACCCGCACAAGAGCCAGTCCAGGGGCACTGGCAACGATCTCGCACGAAAGATTTCATGTGTCACCCGCACATGAGCCAGTCCGGGGGGGGGGGGCACTGGCAAACGATCCCGCTCGAAAAAGCCTCATGTGTCACCTGCACAAGAGCCAGTCCAGGGGCACTGGCAACGATCCCGCTCGAAAAAGCCTCATGTGTCGCCCGCACACGAGCCAGCCTGGGGGCACCGGCAACGACCTCGCTCGAAAAACCTCATGTGTCACCTGCAAGTCGGCCCAGGGGCACCGGCAACGATCTCGCTCGAAACATGCATATATATATATATATATATATATATATATATATATATATATATATATATATATATATATATATATATATGTCTGTTGGCTCAGGACGAACCTAGGGCTAAACAATAACCAAGACAAGGGAGGACACGTTAGATACTGTAGTCCTAGATACACTATGCCTGAATAAAAGACAGGATGGCCACAGCTGGAACATCTGTGATCATAGGTCTCCTAGATCAGGACTGACCTGGGGCTAAACAACAGCACCAAGGAAGGACACATTAGATAATGTAGTCCTAGATACACTATGCCTGAATAAAAGACAGGATGGCCACAGCTGGAACGTCTGTGATCATAGGTCTCCTAGATCAGGACTGACCTGGGGCTAAACAACAGCACCAAGGAAGGACACATTAGATAATGTAGTCCTAGATACACTATGCCTGAATAAAAGACAGGATGGCCACAGCTGGAACATCTGTGATCATAGGTCTCCTAGATCAGGACTGACCTGGGGCTAAACAACAGCACCAAGGAAGGACACATTAGATAATGTAGTCCTAGATACACTATGCCTGAATAAAAGACAGGATGGTTGCAGCTGGAAGATCCTTGATCATAGGTATGTCAGGGGCTAAACAACTACTATCATGATTCATTAGTTAACTACAAAAATAATACAGTTCCATATTTAAAATATGAGGAATTATTTACATTATTGACATTTGATGGATATTTGTCCTCATCTTGTTTGTTTTTAGCACAGCATTTCGGCTGATATACCCTCCAGCCTTCATCAGGTGTCTTGGGGAAATTTTGAACCTGGGTTCTCATTCCTAAGGTATTTTTCGATATTATTATTCCGGTCACTGCCTGGAATCGAACTCAGAATCTTGGGGTTAGTAGCCTGCGCTCTTAACCACTATGTCATATGCCTGTGGTCATTACAAAAATGTCGTTAATGTTTATCTAATCCAGTGTTATAAAATTACATTTTGATGTCATGGGTTCAATTCCAGGTCACAGCCCAGCATCTGTTTCTCCTCAACAAGCCATCACAGGCCCCTCATCCATGCCGTTATTCTTCGGCTCCCATGATCGACGAGAAGGTTTCCACCACGTCGGCAGCCTTCCCTACAACCTGTATCGGCCCAGGACAGTGCCGGACAATATGGCTACCTATACTTATAACGGTAAATATAGCACTGAGTTTGTTTACTTTCATTGTGTGCTCTTATTTTGTATGTACTCTCATTGTGGATTTTTTGAAGTACGGTTTTCCATGTGTGTTTGTATACAATAGGCGTAGGAGTGGCTGTGTGGTAAGTAGCTTGCTTACCAACCACATGGTCCCGGGTTCAGTCCCACTGCGTGGCATCTTGGGCAAGTGTCTTCTACTATAAGCCTCGGGCCGACCAAAGCCTTGTGAGTGGATTTGGTAGACGGAAACTGAAAGAAGCCCGTCGTATATATGTATATATATATATGTATGTATGTGTTTGTGTGTCTGTGTTTGTCCCCCCAACATCGCTTGAGAACCGATGCTGGTGTGTTTATGTCCCCGTAACTTTGCGGTTCGGCAAAAGAGACCGATAGAATAAGTACTAGGCTTCTAAAGAATAAGTCCTGGGGTCGATTTGCTCGACTAAAGGCGGTGCTCCAGCATGGCCGCAGTTAAAAGACTGAAACAAGTAAAAGAGTATGTATTTGTTAGTGATTTCATAGTTATATTTATATATATATATAGATATAGGTGCAGGAGTGGCCATATAGGCACAGGAGTGGCTGTATGGTAAGTAGCTTGCTTACCAACTACATGGTTCCGGGTTCATTCCCACTGCGTGGCACCTTGGGCAAGTGTCTTCTACTATAGCCCCGGGCCGACCAAAGCCTTGTGAGTGGATTTGGTAGATGGAAACTGTAAGAAGCCTGACGTATATATGTATATATATATATATATATATATATATATATATATATATATATATATATATATATAGGCGCAGGAGTGGCTGTGTGGTAAGTAGCTTGCTTACCAACTACATGGTTCCGGGTTCATTCCCACTGCGTGGCACCTTGGGCAAGTGTCTTCTACTATAGCCCCGGGCCGACCAAAGCCTTGTGAGTGGATTTGGTAGATGGAAACTGTAAGAAGCCTGACGTATATATGTATATATATATATATATATATATATATATATATATATATATATATAGGCGCAGGAGTGGCTGTGTGGTAAGTAGCTTGCTTACCAACTACATGGTTCCGGGTTCATTCCCACTGCGTGGCACCTTGGGCAAGTGTCTTCTACTATAGCCCCGGGCCGACCAAAGCCTTGTGAGTGGATTTGGTAGATGGAAACTGTAAGAAGCCTGACGTATATATGTATATATATATATATATATATATATATATATAGGCGCAGGAGTGGCTGTGTGGTAAGTAGCTTGCTTACCAACTACATGGTTCCGGGTTCATTCCCACTGTGTGGCACCTTGGGCAAGTGTCTTCTACTATAGCCCCAGGCCGACCAAAGCCTTGTGAGTGGATTTGGTAGATGGAAACTGAAAGAAGCCTGACGTATATATGTATATATATATATATATATGTGTTTGTGTGTATGTGTGTCTGTGTTTGTCCCCCCCCCAAACATCGCTTGACAACCGATGCTGGTGTGTTTACGTCCCCGTAACTTGGCGGTTCGGCAAAAAGAGACCGATAGAATAAGTACTAGGCATCCAAAGAATAAGTCCTGGGGTCGATTTACTCGACTAAAGGCGGTGCTCCAGCATGGCCGCAGTCAAATGACTGAAACAAGTAAAAGAGTATATATCATCATTATTTAACGTCCGTCTTCCATGCATGGGTAGGGTGGTTGACAGGGAGGGCTGGTCAGGTAGAAGACTACCTCAGGCTACTGTGTCTGTTTTGGCAGTTTTTACGGCTGGATGCCCTTCCTAACACCGACCACTCTGCAGAATGGACTCAGTGCTTTTCACATCGCACCAGTCCCACCACTCCAACTCCCCACCCTAAATGATGTGTTTCTTAATGGTTTTGCTTTCCTTGTCTTCCTCTTCAGCCTCCCCTCCAAACAGTTGTCCCGAGTGTGGCCATGGTCCAACCGATATCCCACAGCGTCATGGCAACCAGGCCACCGGTCGCGACAGTATAATGACCACCCAGTTGAGGAGTCCGTATGGATCGCCCCGGCAATATTTTGGTAAAGCTCTTCCCTCTCTCTCTCTCTCTCTCTCTCTCTCTTTCTCTCATTTCAACATTTACAGCAACAACATTATTAACAAGAACAACATTAACACATCATCATCAATAACATCACCACCACTATCATCAACAGCAACACGATTGCTCATGCTCTTTCTCTCTCTCTTTCTAATCATTATGTTTCAACATTGCCATCAACAACAACAACAACACTATCACCAAGAACAGCAACATCATCATCATCATCATCATCATCATCGTCGTTTAAACGTCCGCTTTCCATGCTAGCATGGGTTGGACGATTTGACTGAGGACTGGTGAAACCAGATGGCTACACCAGGCTCCAACCTGATCTGGCAGAGTTTCTACAGCTGGATGCCCTTCCTAACGCCAACCACTCTGAGAGTGTAGTGGGTGCTTTTACGTGTCACCCGCACGAAGGCCAATCAGGCGGGTACTGGCAACGGCCACGCTCAAAATGGTGTATTTTACGTGCCACCTGCACAGGAGGAGCCAGTTTGGCGGCACTGGCAACGATCTCGCTCGAATGTCTTTACACGTGCCAGGAAGGCGATGCTGGGCACAGGTGCTATTGACGGTTTCGCTTTCGCTTGCCCCAACAATAGGTCTTCGCCAGCCGAGTTTCGTTTCCAATGAAGGAGACGACGTTGGCATGGGTTGCCAATCGTCGAATTTAATTCGATTTCGATTTCGATTTCATTTGCCTCAACAGGTCTTCGCAAGCGGAGTTTAGTATAATCATCAAAATAAGCAACACCACCACCACCACCATTACTGAAGCTCTCTTTCATTCTTTGTTTCTACATCTTTCTCTCTCTCTCTCTCT
This sequence comes from Octopus bimaculoides, assembly GCF_046866305.1. Lineage (NCBI taxonomy): Eukaryota > Metazoa > Mollusca > Cephalopoda > Octopoda > Octopodidae > Octopus > Octopus bimaculoides. The sequence goes on along the minus strand of NC_142957.1, from coordinate 8,602,624 downwards.
CTCTCTCTCTCTCTCTCTCTTAATCATCCTCTCCCTTGTCTTTTTAACCATCTCTCTTTCTTTCTCCCTCTCTCTGCATCTTTCACCAACTCCTCAGTCTCTACCTTCTCCACATCACTCTCATTAGTTATCTGTCTGTTTCTCTCTTTCCTATCCACTCCCACTAACTCTCTCTTCACCTCTGCATTTCTCGTTAACTATTTCTAGCTTTCTCTGACTCCCACACTCTCACTAACTCTCTATCTCTCACTAACCACCTCTATCTCACCCTCATACACTCATTGTCCCTGACTCTCCTTCTCTCTCTCTCTTTCATACATTCATTCTACCATAAGAAGTCAACCGGTTTCACTTGTGCTAACCATAACCAAGAAGTTAATGATAATGTTGTAATTTCATGCTATCACAAGAAGTTTTCCTTCCATGATATTAGGAGGAACTATATTCCTCCCACTGTCTAACTATATATCTCCTTATCTCTCTCCACAGCCTATCCCTCAGGTATGATAGCCTGGCCCACCAAAGACAGGTACATCCACACTAACGAAGACCATTACTATCGGCACCCTGCTTACCTGGTCTACCCTGAGGCCTCACCCCCAACCTCACTGATGTATGCCCCATCACCACCTAGTATCGATACGGCAATGCCTTTCGTGGCCCCAGAACTGGCTGAGGATACACTAATGGATGTAAGTAATTTTAATTAATTAGTTATATCAGTTAATTATGAAAACAATAACGCTGTTGTCATTCGTTACAAGGTTCGCAACAGGGTCCAGTTTATTGTGTTTGTGGTGTTGGAGAGGGACGGTAAGGGAGTATCTGTGACTCGGGACAGAACAAACGTCATAAAGGACCTACCTACTGCATTTCATGAGTATTAATCCTGATATTTGCGGGGTTGTTTCCTTTTGTTTTTGCTGATATACATCAGAGATATGCAATACACAGACACACGTGTATAATTTGTATATACATATATTTCTGTGTATATGTATAGGTATGTAGGTACATTTCAATAAATTAAGAAATTGTTATATTTAATATACTTGGATGTGTCTATGTTGTTTTTGTCTTTTACATGTAGCCTATTACCTACCTATCTGTCTCTTTCTCTCTCCCTATCTTTCTGTCTGTTTATCTATCTACCCATCCATCTGTATCTATCTATCTATCTATCTATTCTTCTATTCCAGGAACACTACAAGGAGGTGCTGGGAAAACTGAGTTTTGTCAATGACTTGGTGGAGTGCATTATGCAGATCGCACATGCACATGGAACTCCATTTAGCATCGTCTCACCTAATATACTGGTAATGAATATTTATATATATATATATACATACACATATATTCACATACACTTTGTATATACACACACACACACACACATACAGCACACAGACATCACCTATTATTTTCTCTCAACTTAATAATAAAGACCCCCGTCGGTTATGAACGACCAAGGGATTGCACCTAGAAAGTTCCCCTCCGAGGTACAAGTCCGGGTTGTTTATGGAAGACCAGCAGTCACCCATGCATACCAGTCTCCCCTCTCCATGCCACTGATGTTATCCAAGGGAAAGGCAAAGGGGCCGATACAACTTGGCTCCAGTGACATCGCAACTCATTTCTACAGCTGAGTGAACTTGGAGCAACATGAAATAAAGGGTCTTGTTCAAGAATACAACACACAGCCCAGTCCAGGAATCGAACTCACTACCTCATGATTCTGAGCCTCATTTCATCTACTATAGGCACAGAGATGGAAATTTTGAGGGCAGGGGTCTGGTCAATTACAGTGACCCCATTTGCATTGTCAGTAGTGCCTTATAAAAAGCACCCAGTACACTCTGTGGAGTGATTGGCACAGGAAGGGCGTCCAGTTGTCAAAACTATGCCGGAACAGACACTGGAACCTGGTATAAAAACACAGATGGGGTTTAAAGTTTGCAAAAGCTGTTTCAGTAGAATTTCTTGGATGTATTTTTAGTTTACATCATACCTTATATTCTACCATCTTCAGGCAAAATTTTAAACAGGTCTCAAATATGTTGATGACAAATTCATTTTTTGGGGATAAGTGGTATTTTAACAAATAACATTTGAATTTATAGAGAAACTGTTGTTGGCACTCCGTCGCTTACGACGTCGAGGGTTCCAGTTGATCCGATCAACGGAACAGCCTGCTCGTGAAATTAACGTGCAAGTGGCTGAGCACTCCACAGACACGTGTACCCTTAACGTAGTTCTCGGGGATATTCAGCGTGACACAGAGTGTGACAAGGCTGACCCTTTGAATTACAGGCACAACAGAAACAGGAAGAAAGAGAGAGAGAGAAAGTTGTGGTGGAAGAGTACAGCAGGGTTCGCCACCATCCCCTGCCGGAGCCTCGTGGAGCTTTTAGGTGTTTTCGCTCAATAAACACTCACAACGCCTGGTCTGGGAATCGAAACCGCGATCCTATGACCGTGAGTCCGCTGCCCTAACCACTGGGCCATTGCGCCTCCACATAGAGAAATTAACAAGCATACAAACAGCAAAGAGATCAAAACGAATCTACATTTTCAAAATGGTTATCTTAATTAGTTTAGCGGAAACTTACTATGATGACATGCAAGAAACACAGACAGTATTTTGAAATGAGGAATTCATTAAACCAAAGTTGATGTTTTTGTTTTGTTTGAAATATTTTTCAGACTGAAGAGAAAAACCAAAGAATTATTGAAACACAAAAGTGAGTAATTTTCTTTTGTTTTTTGTTTTAAAAATTTTTTTATTTCTTGTCTCTGTTTAACTGTAAATATATCTATATAGGTGCAGGAGTGGCTGTGTAGTAAGTAGCTTGCTTACCAACCACATGGTTCTGGGTTCAGTCCCACTGCGTGGCATCTTGGGCAAGTGTCTTCTACTATTGCCTCGGGCCGACCAAAGCCTTGTGAGTGGATTTGGTAGACGGAAACTGAAAGAAGCCTGTCTATATATATATATATATATATATATATATATATATATATATATATCTGTGTGTGTATGTCTTTGTGTCTAAGTTTATCTCCCATCACCGCTTGACAACCGGTCTTGGGTGTGTTTGTGTCCCTGTAACTTAGCAGTTCAGCACAAGAAACCGACAGAATAAGTACCAGGCTTTAATAATAAGTACTGGGGTCAATTAGTTCCACTAAAAATTCCTCGATCCTCAAAGTGGTGCCCCAGCATGGCCACAGTCTAATGTGACTGAAACAAATAAAAGATGTGTATGTGTGACTGTCTATGACCTTATCAGTGTGTGTGTGTGTGTATGTAAGAGACTGTATGTATGTGTGTCTACGTGGCCACAACTGTATGTAACTATAACTCTATGTAAGGTTATAGCTGTGTGTATGTGTGTCTCTATGTGATTATATCTGTAGATAGAGATTTTTATTTATTTACGGCCTCAAACATCTCAATACCTTGCGCTTTCTTGTTTCTCTCCATCAAATTCAATTGAATTCAGTTGTTGTCTTAAATTCATGCTTATTCATTTTCTAAGCTTCCTAAATTCATGCTACGTTATATTCTAATCACCCAGAATTCATTGCTCTTTTAAAAAATTACGATTTATGCATTGTTGTCTCTCAAATATTTAAAATCTACAATTAAGAGCCCTCTCTACTCGCTGGCGGTAACCCGCCCTCCCACCCCCTCCACCGGAAGTTCATTCGTCTGTCATCCCACCCCCTCCACCGGAAGTTTCATTCCTCTGTCATCCCACCCCCTCCACCGGAAGTTCATTCCTCTGTCATCCCACCCCCTCCACCGGAAGTTCATTCCTCTGTCATCCCACCCCCTCCACCGGAAGTTCATTCCTCTGCCATCCCACCCCCTCAACCGGAAGTTCATTCCTCTGTCATCCCACCCCCTCCACCGGAAGTTCATTCCTCTGTCATCCCACCCCCTCCACCGGAAGTTCATTCCTCTGCCATCCCACCCCCTCCACCGGAAGTTCATTCCTCTGTCATCCCACCCCCTCCACCGGAAGTTCATTCCTCTGCCATCCCACCCCTCCACCGGAAGTTCATTCCTCTGTCATCCCACCCCCTCCACCGGAAGTTCATTCCTCTGTCATCCCACCCCCTCCACCGGAAGTTCATTCCTCTGTCATCCCGCCCCCTCCACCGGAAGTTCATCCCTTTGTCATCCTGTCAACCTCGGCTGTCTCCCAGAACCCATCTAGTGGCCTTGGCCATCCTCTCCCCTACCTTTGGGTAGCGCATTAAGGTTGAGAAATGTTTGCAGGTTGTAGGTAATGTTTTGCTTATGAATTCTTCCAATTGCAAGTTTTCTTTTCAGGTACACGACACTGCTTTTCCTCTTCCCAGGCTACAGGCCCACACCCCCAACACCCATACTGTTAGGATTGGCACTCTCAACGTCGGCACGCTGAAAGGTAGATCTGGTGAAATTGTTGAGATGCTTGAACGGAGATGCGTAGATATGTGCTGCATCCAGGAAGTAAGATGGAGAGGAGGTTCTGCAAGGTTCCTCACAGGCAAAGAACACAGGTACAAGATTTTCTGGGCAGGGAACACTGACGGGGTCGGGGGCGTAGGAATACTTCTAGCGGAGAAATGGGTGGATAAGGTAATCGAGGTCGTTAGAGTAAGTGACAGAGTACTTAAGATCAGACTAGTGCTTCATCATAGATTAGCTACTGTCATCTCAGCCTATGCACCTCAACCTGGGCTACCAGATGGTCTGAAAGACCAATTCTATGACACCCTCTTGCAAATTACCTCGTCGACGAGTGACAGGGACCTTCTCTTTGTGGCTGGAGACTTCAACGGTCATGTCGGACGTCGTGCTGGGGGCTTCCATGGCATACATGGAGGCTATGGCTTCGGTTCCCGCAACGAGGAGGGAACCAGACTGCTGGAGTTCTGTGATGCAACCAATCTTATGGTCTGCAATACCAACTTCAGGAAACCTGCCAGTCACCTAGTCACCTACCGCTCCGGCAGACACTCTAGCCAAATCGACTACATCCTCGCCAGAAATAGGGAAAGAGGGCGGCTTATAAATGCCAAAACCTACCCTGGCGAAGAATGTACCCCACAACATAGATTAGTAGTTAGCGACTTTGGGATCAAGGCAAAATGGGTGCCCAGAATTAGACAGGCTTGGAGAAGAAGGGTGTGGAAGCTTAAAGACCCTGCAAACGGACAGAGACTTAGAGACAAGTTACTTGAAGCATTTAACGAAATAGAAGGGGATATAGCATCATACAACGTGGAAGACAATTGGAGATTTCTACGGGACAACCTGTTGAAAGCCACCGACCAGATTTGTGGGTGGTGTAAGGTCCCCTCCCAACCCAGAGTAACGTGGTGGTGGAACAAGGAGGTAGACAGGGCTATTAGACAAAAGAAACAAGCTTGGAAGGACTGGAAGAACGGTGGTAGCAGGGAATTGTACCAATGTGCCAGAAGGGAGGCTAGGCGACAGGTTTATTTAGCCAGAGGGGAAGCAGATAAGGAAAGATTTGCCAATGTTCTGCGCCGTGAGGACCAAAGACTCGAGGTATTTCGGGTTGCAAGACAGTGTAGGAGAGAGAATAGTGATGTTGTAGGAGAGAAATGTGTTCGCATGGATGATGGTACGCTTGCATTAAATGAGGATGCAAAGAAAGAGGTCTGGAGATGCCACTACGATAGATTGCTTAATAAAGAGAATGAATGGGAGAAAGAGAGCCTGCCTTATGTCGACCCAATAGAGGGACCAGCTATCCGAGTTGATAGTACCAGGGTAGATAAAGCAATTAAGAGTATGAAGACCGGGAAAGCCCCCGGCCCATCAGGAATCACTGCAGAGATGCTCAAAATATCTGGCAGTGTTGGCTATAGCCTAGTCACCCGTATTACGAACCAGGTGATACACGAAGGAGTCATACCCTATGACTGGTGTAGCAGCATCATAGTCAACTGCTACAAAGGTAAAGGGGACGCTTTAGATACAAATAATTACAGAGGCATCAAGCTGTTAGATCAGGTTATGAAAGTTACAGAGAGGGTCATAGCCCAACTAATTAGGGAGCGAATCAATTTAGATGAGATGCAGTTTGGGTTCGTGCCAGGTAAAAGCACTACTGATGCCTTATTTCTAGTGAGACAGTTGCAAGAGAAATACCTAGCCAAGGATAAACCTCTGTACCTGGCTTTCGTTGACATGGAGAAAGCCTTTGACAGGGTCCCCCGATCCCTTATCTGGTGGTCAATGAGGAAACTTGGGATAGAAGAATGGCTAGTGAGAGCTGTGCGAGCCATGTACAGAGATGCGGCCAGTAAGGTGAGGGTTGGAAATGAGTACAGCAATGAATTCCGGGTAGAGGTAGGGGTCCACCAAGGTTCCGTCCTCAGCCCCCTATTATTTACCATAGTCCTCCAGGCAATCACAGAGGAGTTCAAGACAGGTTGCCCCTGGGAGCTCCTCTATGCTGATGACCTTGCCCTAATTGCGGAGTCACTATCAGAACTAGAGGAGAAGTTTCAGGTGTGGAAGCAAGGTCTAGAACTGAAGGGCCTTAGAGTCAACCTAGCTAAAACCAAAATCCTAATAAGTAGGAAGGTAGATAAAACACAAACCCCTTCAGGTAGATGGCCCTGCTCAGTATGTAGAAAAGGAGTAGGTAGTAACTCTATAAGATGTACCCGGTGCAAGCTATGGACACATAAGAGGTGCAGCAACATCAAAGGCAGGTTAACTAGCAAGTTAGTTTTTGTTTGTGGCAGATGTTCAGGTGCAATAAAGACTGCAAACAAACAGGAAACAACCTCTATCTCATTCCAGGGTGAAAAACTAGAGGTAGTCGATAGCTTCCGCTATCTGGGCGACCAAGTTAGTAGTGGGGGTGGGTGCGCTGAAAGTGTAGCTGCTAGAATAAGAATAGCCTGGGCAAAGTTTAGAGAGCTCTTACCCCTGCTGGCGACAAAGGGACTCTCACTCAGAGTAAAAGGCAGACTGTATGACGCATGCGTACGAACAACCATGCTACATGGCAGTGAAACATGGGCTGTAACTGCTGAGGACATACGTAAGCTCGCAAGGAATGAAGCCAGTATGCTCCGTTGGATGTGTAATGTCAATGTGAATACCCGTCAGAGTGTAAGTATCTTGAGAGAAAAGCTGAACATTAGAAGCATCAGTTGTGGCGTGCAAGAGAGACGATTGCGCTGGTATGGACATGTGGTGAGAATGGAGGAGGATAGCTGCGTGAAAAAGTGCCACACCCTAACAGTTGAGGGAACCCGTGGAAGAGGTAGGCCCAGGAAGACCTGGGCTGAGGTGGTGAGGCAAGACCTTCGTACATTGGGCCTCACCGAGGCGATGACTACGGACCGAGACCTTTGGAAATGGGCTGTGCGTGAGAAGACCCGGCAAGCCAAGTAAGATCGTTGCCAGTGCCCCTGGACTGGTTCTTGTGCGGGTGGCACATGAGATGCACCATTTTGAGCGTGGCCGTTGCCAGTACCGCCTGACTGGCTCCTGTAGGATTTTCGAGCGAGATCGTTGCCAGTGCCCCTGGACTGGCTTGTGCGGGTGGTACATAAAAGACACCATTTCGAGCGTGGCCGTTTTCGTGCGGGTGACACGTAAAAGCACCCACTACACTCTCTGAGTGGTTGGCGTTAGGAAGGGCATCCAGCTGTAGAAACTCTGCCAAATCAGACTGGAGCCTGGTGTTGCCATCCGGTTTCACCAGTCCTCAGTCAAATCGTCCAACCCATGCTAGCATGGAAAGCGGACGTTAAACGATGATGATGATGATGATGATGATGCAAGATTGTTAATGTGTGTAGAGGCTGTTCAGGCTCTGTGACCTAATCTGTGTGTAGCCATGATTATATAAAGTGTCTCACCTTCAACATCACAACCATCATCATCATCACCACCACCACCACCACCACCAACATCATTATATACCTCTCTATTTTACAGGCGTTTAAACCAACTCTTACTCTACGTACGCTGTCTACAGTTGCTGACGTCAGCACTACAACTTGCTAAAGAAGAAATCAAACACTCACGTCTTCATCCTCTCACATCGCTGAAGAAGAGTAAGTTACCATTATTATTATTATTATTATTATTATTATTATTATTATTATTATTAAGGTGGTGAGTTTGCAGAATTGTTAGCATGCC
>NC_142957.1:8511660-8588936 GCF_046866305.1 Octopus bimaculoides | reverse complement strand
TGAATGTTAATTCACTGATTTTACAATTCTGCTGTTGCGTTCAGAAGTTCACCCCTTTTTATTACCTAAGAATTTGCCTGATCGTAACAATATATATAGTATGTGTGTGAGTATATACATGTGTGTATATATAGAGTGGATATATGTGTATGTGTGCATTATATATATATATATATATATAAATATATATATAGTATGTGTATGAGTATATATACATGTGTGTACATATAGAGTGGATCGTCCACTGCATCTCACATAAGAACGAGGTACTGCAACAGCCTCGGTTTCAGAGGACCTCAGCTCTTCAATGCCCTGCCAAAACATTTGAGAGACATGCAAGACACGGATGCGGAGGTCTTCAAGACAAAACTCGACGCTTTCCTCTCCACGATACCAGACGAACCAATGGCTCGTAATGAGACGCAGTTTAGGGCAGCTATGTCAAATTCTCTTATACACCAGATGTGCCATCAAAACTCTTGATTGGACCATGTCAGGTGGGGGAGAAGAGCCATGCAAGGAACGTGAAGAGAGCACAGCATGAAGACAGAAAGTCACGGTGGTGCTCCAGCATGACCACAGCCACTTGGCTGAAACCCATAACATAAATAAATAAAATAAAAATATATAGTATGAGTATATACAGGTGTGTACATATGTACACACATATATTATTGAGAATAGATTTAAATAAATATCCCATTTTTAAGCTTGTTCTTGTTGCTGCAGAGATGACCTTCTGAATAAAGGTATTTATAATTTAGTTCAATAGCATTGCAAGATGATAGAGGTTTCAATCTCCCACTTATTAAAATTTTTTTTTTTTTAAACCATTGTTAAACAACAACAACAAAAAAAGGGGGAATTTAAATGGAAAATCTTACAGTCTGGTCTGACTTGAATCCACTACCAGATTATGCAGGATGTCCTATCACTGCTTATTTATCTGTGTCTTTACTTACACTGGGTGCCCTGTTAATTTCTGTGGAAAATAAGATAATTAAATCCACTGCAGCATCAAATCAATAATAAAAATAGATTTAAATATCTCATTTTTAATCTGTTTTTCAGGTGTTGGTTTGATGACCTAATAGCTAAAGGTGTTAGTATATGTATATATATATATATATATAATAAACACACATATATCCACTCTATATGTACACACATGTATATACTCATACACATACTATATATATATATATATACATATACATATAATACACACATACACATATATCCACTCTATATCTACACACATATATATACTCATACACAGAAAGTGAAAAAAAAGAAAAAGGAAAAAAACAACGGAATTCGAGGAAGCTATCCCTACTCCCACCACAACCCTTTGCTTCCTACATCTATGCAAGTTCTCTCTCTTGTGTGTGTGTGTATGTTGAAGGAGACATGTACATGTAGAGACATGTTCATACCACACACACACACACAAGCACGCTCGTGTAAAATGAATATACATATATCTATAGACACACACACACACACATATACATACATATTCGAGCAAGGTCGTTGCCAGTGCCGCTGGACTGGCTCCTGTGCAGGTGGAACGGAAAATACACCATTTCGAGCGTGGCCGTTGCCAGTGCCGCCTGACTGGCCCTCGTGCCGGTGGCACATAAAAGCACCCACTACACTCTCTGAGTGGTTGGCGTTAGGAAGGGGCATCCAGCTGTAGAAACTCTGCCAAATCAGATTGGAGCCTGGTGTAGCCATCTTGTTTCACCAGTCCTCAGTCAAATCGTCCAACCCATACTAGCATGGAAAGCGGACGTTAAATGATGACGATGTGTGTGTGTGTGTATGTAGACTTGAAAGATAAGTCCTGAGGTCAATTTCTTCCACTAAAACTGTTTAAGGTGGTGCTGAAGCATGGCCACAGTAAAATGAGTAAAAGAATAACAGAATTACTTATGATAGGATAGTGTGAATGGCAAAAAGTTAATTAGCTTAATTTTTGAGAGCATTTCATTGGGAGTCTAGCTCCCTCTTATTCGTAAGAGGTAAAATTCCAAATCCTTGTTCTTGTACGAAGAAGTTTTTCTTTCAAAAAACAATTCTTTTTTTTTTTTTTCGCTTCTTACATTCGACTGCAAATAAAATTACGACGTGTAACCCCGCGGTTATCGACGATACCTTTAGCTTGTTTCACTGATTTAAACTTACTATATTCAACTTTTAGTGTAATATATTACTTTTTTCTTTTAATCAATATATTATGGTAGACCGTTACGAAGTAACAAGTACTACCTTTTGTCAGTTTTAGCACATTTATTTTTCATCGATGTTTTAGCAGGTTTTATCGTCGATTTATGCAATCACTTTGGGGTTGTTTCAGGAGAACGATAAACATGTGTTGCTTCAACGAAACCGGATGTATATATATATATCTTCCGAAACCGGAAGTATATATATCTTCCGAAACCAGAAATATATATAGATATACTCTTTTACTTGTTTCAGTCATTTGACTGCGGCCATGCTGGAGCACCGCCTTTAGTCGAGCAAATCGACCCCAGGATTTATTCTTTGGTAGCCTAGTACTTATTCTATCGGTCTCTTTTTGCCAAACCGCTAAGATACGGTGACGTAAACACACCAGCATCGGTTGTCAAGTGATGGTGGGGGGACAAACACAGACACACAAACACATATCTATATATATACATATATACGACGGGCTTCTTTTAGTTTCGTCGACCAAATCCAATCACAAAGCTTTAGGCGGCCCTAGGCTGTAGTAGAAGACACTAGCCCAAGGTGCCACACAGTGGGACTGAACCCTGAACCATGTGGTCGGTAAGCAAGCTACTTACCACGTGTATTAGTTACCTTGTTTTTTTTCACCAACAAATGCCCTTATCCACAAGAGCATCCAAACAGGTCACCAATTTGAAAGTTCAGAGATATGTAAAACCTATTTCTGTGACTGATTATTGATCATCAGGCTATGATAAGTTTAGATATCTCATTTTTTAACTATATTTCTGTTGGGTTGAAGGATCGCGGGTTCGAATCTCAGACTGGGCAATGTGTGTGTTTATGAGCGAAACACCTAAGCTCTGGCAGAAGGTAATGGTGAACTTCTGCTGACTCTTTCACAACAACTTTTTCTTACTCTTTCCTCCTACATCTAGCAGCTCACCTGTGATGGACCAATGTCCCATCCAGGTGGGGAACCCAAATGCCAATGAAACCAGGAAACCGGACATGGCTCGAGAAGGAACAAACAGCAACAACAACAGTCTTACCAATAAAGAAAATATTTAAATATCTAAATTTTAACATTGAAATTGTTGGTAAAAGTCACTTTGTCTGTTAAATGGTGGTTTAGGTTTCAATTCCTACCTAGTTTAAAATTATTATTTTTTTTTATTAACTTGTGTGTATGTTACCAAATTTCATAGGTTTCCCTTAATTACAAAAAATTGAAATAACTTTAAATATCTTAATTTTCATGTTAATATTGTTGCTGCTTTGGTGGCCTCATAGGTAGAGGTGTTTAGAAGTAGTAACATCGCACAGACGGGGAGGTTTCAAATTTGTGCCAGGTATTATAGGGGATCTAATTTAACATTTTCATTTTTTTCCCTAGAGATAAAAAAAAAAAAAAAGTGAAAAATTTTCGCAAGACACCTTAGTGCAGGCCCTGGGTGATATTGAACCCTGCCCACTATGTTATTGGTGTCTACATATGCCTTTGCCCACAAGACCACCAAGACACCAACAGGTATGTAGTTAAAAAATGACATATTTAAACCTATCTTGGCTGAAGATCAATATAAAGGGTTGCCAATTTACATTAATAAAAAAAAATAATAATTTCAAACTGGGTAGGAATTGAAACCTAGACCACCATGTAACAGACAAAGTGACTTTTACCAACAATTTAAATCTAAATTTTCCTTGACACTAAAAAACTTGTTTTTAAAAATCATTTTTTAAAATTTTGACTTAAAAAAACTATTGGTGATTTCAGGCTTATTTCTAGCACAATTTATGAACTTTGTAACATTTTCGTTTTTTAGTGTCAAAGGAAACCACTCTCATTACTCAATGTTAAAAGTGTTGGTAAAAAACTTGTTTCAGTCATTTGACTGCGGCCATGCTGGAGCATCGCCTTGAATGGATTTTAATCAAACAAATTAACCCTAGGAATTGATTTTTTTTAAGACTAGTATCATTCTTTCTCTCTCTCTCTCTTTGTCTCTCTGTATATAAAGATATATATATATATATATATATATTATATCTATACTTATATATATTATTTATATATATATATTTTCTTAAAAATTTTTTTTTAAAGTTTCAGCTTAGAGCTGCGGTCATGCTAATGCACCACCATGTTGCTACACTGTTATTACAGGGAGCCTCTTACAATATGTGGCACTTGGTGAAGAATGGAGTTTGATTTAGCAACCCTCATTTGCACCTCCTGCCGCGAGGTAGGTTCATCTGGGACTCTCGATAGGAAGAGGTCCAGCTTTGATTTAAAAACTCCTACATCTACTTTGTGCAGATTCCTCAGGCTCTTTGGGAGAATATTAAAAAGCTGTGGGCCCGTGAATCCCAAGCTGTTGCAGTAACTGGTCCTGAAGCGCGATGGCATTGCTGGGATCTTTGGCACTATGCAGTGTCATCCCGTTCTGGCATTGGTGTAGCTTTCAATGCCAAAATTTGGCACAATTCCTTCCAGGATCTTCCAGATGTATATTACCGCATACCTCTCCCGCCTTCTCTCCAGGGAGTAGAGTCTTAGCTGTTTCAGCCTTTCCCAGTAGCTGAGCAGTTGCAAAGAGACAATCTTCTTTGTGAATCTCCTCTGGATTGCTTCAAGGTCTGCTGTTAATTTCAGACTGGTGGGTGACCACAGCTGTGAGCAGTAATTCAGGCGGCTGAGGACGAATGTCCTCCAGAGGATCATCATGGTTTCCTTATCTCTGGTTCTGAATGTTCTCAGGATCCATCCAGCCAATCGTCTGCACTTTGTTGCCATTCTGGTAATGTGCACTTGGAAAGAGGTATCATCACACATGTCGATACCCAGGTCTCTCACTGATTTAGGCTCTGGGATTGAAATTCCCTGTGGACCAGTGTACTCTGTAAGTTTCATATTCAGTTTTGGACGTTGGTAGCGCAGGGCTTGGAATTTTTCAGCATTAAACTGCATATTATTGTCCTCAGCCCATCTGTAAACTGAGTCCAGTTCCTGCTGCAGGTGTGCAACATCACTGGAGTTCTGTATTTTCTGCGAGACTTTTGTATCGTCTGCGTAGCTTGCAAGAGTGGCTATCCGGGCACTTGAAGGCACATCTGAGAGAGCGACTATAAAAAGCAATGGTCCCAAGACAGTGCCCTGTGGAACACCGCTCATTATTTGTGTTTTCATAGAGGTGGCTCCATTAGCCACTACTGCCTGACTTCTATCTTTCAGAAAGTCATGTAACCACTCTCCAAGTTTTCCAGCTATGCCAAGATCACGCAGTTTGTGGCATATCACACCATGATCCACTTTGTCAAAAGCTTTTGCAAAATCAAGGTATATTACGTCCACATTTGAGTTGTTGAGTAACTGCCTCAACACCCAGTCGTAATGTTGTAAGAGCTGGGTCAGGCAGCTCCTACCTGGTCGAAAGCCATGTTGGATATCACTCAGCAATTTATTTTCTTCAAGGAATGCGATTAGTTTTCCTCTGATTATCCTTTCCATGACTTTGCTGATGTGTGAAGTCAGAGAGATAGGCCTATAGTTTTTGGCATCTGCTCTGCTTCCCCCTTTATGGATTGGGCATATTATTCCCTCCTTCAGCTAGCTTGGCAGTCTTCCGTTTGCGAGAAAGCTCTGGAAGAGGATCTGGAGGGGTTTTGCCAGGGCATGCTTACACGATTTAAGGAGGATTGCTGGGAAACCATCAGGGCCAGCAGTTGATTTTGTGTCCACTTCATGTATAGCTAGTAGTACATCTTCTTTGCTAATGTTGATGTATTCCATCGTAACTGCCTCACTGGTTATAGGGGAGGTAGCGAAGAAGTCCACTGGTTTGTTCACTTGTCTGTGCTCCAATGGAGTGGTGAAGACACTTTTGAATTGCTCATTCAGTACCTCACTGATCCTAGTTGGACTGTCTGTGAGAGAGCCATCCTTTTCGAAGAGGGGTCCAATCTTGCAGCGTACTGAGGCTGTTTCTTTTGCGTAATGAAAGAAGGCCTTTGGGTTTGACTTAATGTTTTTTATAACCCAGGCTTCTTTGTCTGCTCTCTCCTTCACATAGTATTGTTGTAGCCTTTTTTCAATCTCCATCAGTGTCGTTTTTAGGCGGGACCTTTGGCCATTCTTGGGATGCTGGTTGAGTCGATTTGCAACTTTCGTCCGTCGTCTCATGAGGATCTTCCTCTCCCTTGGAATCTTGTTCCTATTTGTTTTGGCCTTGTGCTCTGGGACATATTTCTGGCTTATGGCTTGCACAGTAGACATGAAACATTCTAGTTTCATGTCAATGTCTGGTGTGGAGAGACATTTTGGCCAATCCTCTCTGAGGATCTCTTTCTGAATCGATTTCCAGTCCGCTTTGTGGAAGTTCAGATTGGAGAGATTTTGGGTGCTTCCTTTAGGCTGTATGTCTCTGGTTTCTTTTGGCCCAAACATAGACAGCTCTATTATGTTGTGATCTGAAACTAATGTCGGCGTCACTTTCACATCATGAATGATGTCCGTGTTGTTCGTGAAGCAGAGATCTAGAATGTTATTCGCTCTAGTTGGTCTGAGAACAGTTTGCTCCATGAATAGGGCATTGGTGAGGTTGAGCAGGTATTCCACCTGTGCTTGCTTGCGATAAGTCATTCCTGAGAGTATGAGACCTTCGGGCCATTTGACGTTGGGGAAGTTGAAATCACCCATAAGAAATATGGTCACATGGTGTTCCAGTTTCATGAGGATATCTTTAATTCTAGTGAGGCAATCTTCAAATTTGCCTATGTGGTTTGGAGCATCCGGTGGGCAATATTTATTGCATATGACTATATTATGTTGTCTTATGTATACAACTAGGGTGTCGCATACCGAATTTGAGTATGACAGTAAGACCTGGGGTGTGAGGTCGTCACGGATGTATACAGCAACTCCACCATGGCTCCTTTCCCTTCTGTGTGTTTGCAGTATGACATATTTTGGTACGTGTACTTCTGCATCCTCTATATCAGGGTTGAGGTGAGTTTCCACGAGTGCTATGCATAGGGCTTGATTGCATGCAGCAAGGTCTCTCAGGAAAGAAATTTTTCTTTTATTATTATAATGCAACAGGCCCCCAATATTTAGTAAAAATATTGGCGTGATGCCTGTGCAGGCGTTAGGGGAGGCCATCCCATGTCTGTTGGCTGTGGTGATCTTGCGCAGTGGGGGGCAAGGTCCCTCGTCTGTGCTTGGTGTAGCCACGTCAGCTGCTGCATAATCTTTTACGCCATGCACAAAAAAGACTCATCCAGGGTGTCAATGTGTGGTCTGATGAGTGCATACGAGCGGAGGAATTCATTCTTCTTCCGCTCTATCTGTTCAGTGGTTCTGTGAAAGCCATAATTTACATATGTATGTGTGTGTGTGTGTATTTATATATTATACATTTATATATTGCGTATGATTTCTGAAGAGCGCACGTCCTTGAATTTTCTCCTTGGGGACATCTGTCATCTTTCCTCGGGGAAGTTTTTATCCTTTAAACTTTTGTAGTTTTGGCGGGGTGTCGGGTGGGCAAACCGGCAGTTTTTGCCATCTTCCCTATGCCAACATTTGCCTTGCAGGTAAAATTTGAAAGTTTTTGGGTGCCTTCCAAATTTCTTCTTTCCTTTGGTCTCTTGGATGGCATTGGATCCACCTTGCGATTTTCTACTTTTTGTTCTTCCTTTTCTTGTGGGTACTGTTTTCCACTGGTTATCTATTGGGGTGAGGGCTCCTTTCCTTTGTAGGACCACTGGCACAGAGGGGCTTCTATTTGCTGCTTCCTTGGCTCCACTATCCTTTTCTGCCTGGTTCTTCATAGGAGTGGGTGATCCATTCTTTTGAGGAGCCACTGGGTCAGAGAGACTTCCGGGTGTTTTTTCCTTTTCCTCCTCTCCATCCTTATCAGCCTTTCCACAATGGTTTTCGCTTATGACATCCAGGGTGTCAATGTGTGGTCTGATGAGTGCATACGAGCGGAGGAATTCATTCTTCTTCCGCTCTATCTGTTCAGTGGTTCTGTGAAAGCCATAATTTACATATGTATGTGTGTGTGTGTGTATTTATATATTATACATTTATATATATATATATATATATATATCTTTATATACAGAGAGACAGAGAGAGTGGGAAAGAGAGAGAGAAAGAGATTCCATGCCGCTTATTAGCCAAAATCCAAAACTTTTGTGTCTCTGTGTCTCTCTGTATATAAAGATATATATATATATATATAAATAAATGTATGATATATAAATACACAGACACACACATGAATATATATATTTTTTGGGACTGTCACATTTTGAGATTTTATTAAACTAGATCTAAATAAACAACCCCTGTTTAAAATATTCTGGCACAAGTCGGGGAGAAATTTAACATCCCAAAGAAACTTAATTTCGGTAGAAAGTATGTTTTTTTAACTTTTTTTAAAAATAAAATGTCGAAATCCGATGTGGAAACATCGGTCCAATTGGTTCAAGGCCTGCCCTGTCTATATATATACATATATATATATTTTTTTTGGGAATGTCACATTAAGTTGAATGTATACAACTACTTTATATATATAAATATACAAATTAATTATCAATTATCAATACAGGGCGTCGTTTAAAAAAGATTTTCGCTGCTCTTTCTAGCAAATTAAAACAATAGCATACACATTAAACAAAGCTGTTGCTGAGGTATAAAGGGAAATAACCCTCAAATGTAGGGTTATTTCCCTTTATACCTCAGCGACCGCTTTGTTCAATGTGTGTGTTATTGTTTTAATTTGCTAGAAAGAGCAGCGAAAATCTTTTTTAAACGACGCTCTATATTGATAATTTATGATTGATATATATATTTATACATATAAAGTAGTTGTATAAAGTCAACTTCATGTGACAGTCCCAAAAAATATATATATATACGTATATATATAGACAGGGCAGGCCTTGAACCAATTGGACCGATGTTTCCACATCAGATCTCGACATTTAATTTTTAAAAAAAGTAAAAAAAACACACTTTCTACCGAAATTAAGTTTCTTTGGGATGTTAAATTTCTTGCCGATTCTTGCCAGAATATTTTTAACAGAGGTTGTTTATTTAGATCTAGTTTAAATTTATAGTTTAATAACACACAACTCGATCTTGGTGAGAAATAATGTTTTTCCCCTAGTTTTTTTCTTTTGTCTTGTGCTATCAACTAATCTCCTCTCCTAATATACCGCAAATGACTTTTTCCCACCGAAATCAGAGTGGTAGGGGCCCACGGGAATCCATCCCCACTCACCTCAGCGTTATATATTTTCCATGTTTTTTTGTTTTTTTTCCGTGTGTCATCAACTAATCTCTGCTCCTAGTATTACTGCAAAGGACTTTTTTCTCCATTGGTTGCGTATAAGGAGATCAGAGTAGTGGCTGTTTTTTTATTTACGCCTAATAACTGCTATTTCTAGCATACTAAACAAGCGCGTCGAGGACCGGCTACCTTTGAATTTATTTAAAAGGGAGAGAAAATGTTTTACACCACATTTTCGATATAATCTAAGGAAAAACATTATTTCTCACCAAAATCGAGTTGAGTTTTTATTAAACTATAAATTTAAACTAGATCTAAATAAACAACCCCTGTTAAAAATATTCTGGCAAAAGTCTGTTGGCTGTGGTGATCTTGCGCAGTGGGGGGCAAGGTCCCTCGTCTGTGCTTGGTGTAGCCACGTCAGCTGCTGCATAATCTTTTACGCCATGCACAAAAAAGACTCTTGCTCAGCTGCTGCGTTGCGTATGATTTCTGAAGAGCGCACGTCCTTGAATTTTCTCCTTGGGGACATCTGTCGTCTTTCCTCGGGGAAGTTTTTATCCTTTAAACTTTTGTAGTTTTGGCGGGGTGTCGGGTGGGCAAACCGGCAGTTTTTGCCATCTTCCCTATGCCAACATTTGCCTTGCAGGTAAAATTTGAAAGTTTTTGGGTGCCTTCCAAATTTCTTCTTTCCTTTGGTGTCTTGGATGGCATTGGATCCACCTTGCGATTTTCTACTTTTTGTTCTTCCTTTTCTTGTGGGTACTGTTTTCCACTGGTTATCTATTGGGGTGAGGGCTCCTTTCCTTTGTAGGACCACTGGCACAGAGGGGCTTCTATTTGCTGCTTCCTTGGCTCCACTATCCTTTTCTGCCTGGTTCTTCATAGGAGTGGGTGATCCATTCTTTTGAGGAGCCACTGGGTCAGAGAGACTTCCGGGTGTTTTTTCCTTTTCCTCCTCTCCATCCTTATCAGCCTTTCCACAATGGTTTTCGCTTATGACATCCAGGGTGTCAATGTGTGGTCTGATGAGTGCATACGAGCGGAGGAATTCATTCTTCTTCCGCTCTATCTGTTCAGTGGTTCTGTGAAAGCCATAATTTACATATGTATGTGTGTGTGTGTGTATTTATATATTATACATTTATATATTATATATATATATATATCTTTATATACAGAGAGACAGAGAGAGTGGGAAAGAGAGAGAGAAAGAGATTCCATGCCGCTTATTAGCCAAAATCCAAAACTTTTGTGTCTCTGTGTCTCTCTGTATATAAAGATATATATATATATATATATAAATAAATGTATGATATATAAATACACAGACACACACATGAATATATATATTTTTTGGGACTGTCACATTTTGAGATTTTATTAAACTAGATCTAAATAAACAACCCCTGTTTAAAATATTCTGGCACAAGTCGGGGAGAAATTTAACATCCCAAAGAAACTTAATTTCGGTAGAAAGTATGTTTTTTTAACTTTTTTTAAAAATAAAATGTCGAAATCCGATGTGGAAACATCGGTCCAATTGGTTCAAGGCCTGCCCTGTCTATATATATACATATATATATATATTTTTTGGGAATGTCACATTAAGTTGAATGTATACAACTACTTTATATATATAAATATACAAATTAATTATCAATTATCAATACAGGGCGTCGTTTAAAAAAGATTTTCGCTGCTCTTTCTAGCAAATTAAAACAATAGCATACACATTAAACAAAGCTGTGGCTGAGGTATAAAGGGAAATAACCCTCAAATGTAGGGTTATTTCCCTTTATACCTCAGCGACCGCTTTGTTCAATGTGTGTGTTATTGTTTTAATTTGCTAGAAAGAGCAGCGAAAATCTTTTTTAAACGACGCTCTATATTGATAATTTATGATTGATATATATATTTATACATATAAAGTAGTTGTATAAAGTCAACTTCATGTGACAGTCCCAAAAAATATATATATATACGTATATATATAGACAGGGCAGGCCTTGAACCAATTGGACCGATGTTTCCACATCGGATCTCGACATTTAATTTTTAAAAAAAGTTAAAAAAACACACTTTCTACCGAAATTAAGTTTCTTTGGGATGTTAAATTTCTTGCCGATTCTTGCCAGAATATTTTTAACAGAGGTTGTTTATTTAGATCTAGTTTAAATTTATAGTTTAATAACACACAACTCGATCTTGGTGAGAAATAATGTTTTTCCCCTAGTTTTTTTCTTTTGTCTTGTGCTATCAACTAATCTCCTCTCCTAATATACCGCAAATGACTTTTTCCCACCGAAATCAGAGTGGTAGGGGCCCACGGGAATCCATCCCCACTCACCTCAGCGTTATATATTTTCCATGTTTTTTTGTTTTTTTTCCGTGTGTCATCAACTAATCTCTGCTCCTAGTATTACTGCAAAGGACTTTTTTCTCCATTGGTTGCGTATAAGGAGATCAGAGTAGTGGCTGTTTTTTTATTTACGCCTAATAACTGCTATTTCTAGCATACTAAACAAGCGCGTCGAGGACCGGCTACCTTTGAATTTATTTAAAAGGGAGAGAAAATGTTTTACACCACATTTTCGATATAATCTAAGGAAAAACATTATTTCTCACCAAAATCGAGTTGAGTTTTTATTAAACTATAAATTTAAACTAGATCTAAATAAACAACCCCTGTTAAAAATATTCTGGCAAAAGTCTGTTGGCTGTGGTGATCTTGCGCAGTGGGGGGCAAGGTCCCTCGTCTGTGCTTGGTGTAGCCACGTCAGCTGCTGCATAATCTTTTACGCCATGCACAAAAAAGACTCTTGCTCAGCTGCTGCGTTGCGTATGATTTCTGAAGAGCGCACGTCCTTGAATTTTCTCCTTGGGGACATCTGTCGTCTTTCCTCGGGGAAGTTTTTATCCTTTAAACTTTTGTAGTTTTGGCGGGGTGTCGGGTGGGCAAACCGGCAGTTTTTGCCATCTTCCCTATGCCAACATTTGCCTTGCAGGTAAAATTTGAAAGTTTTTGGGTGCCTTCCAAATTTCTTCTTTCCTTTGGTGTCTTGGATGGCATTGGATCCACCTTGCGATTTTCTACTTTTTGTTCTTCCTTTTCTTGTGGGTACTGTTTTCCACTGGTTATCTATTGGGGTGAGGGCTCCTTTCCTTTGTAGGACCACTGGCACAGAGGGGCTTCTATTTGCTGCTTCCTTGGCTCCACTATCCTTTTCTGCCTGGTTCTTCATAGGAGTGGGTGATCCATTCTTTTGAGGAGCCACTGGGTCAGAGAGACTTCCGGGTGTTTTTTCCTTTTCCTCCTCTCCATCCTTATCAGCCTTTCCACAATGGTTTTCGCTTATGACATCCAGGGTGTCAATGTGTGGTCTGATGAGTGCATACGAGCGGAGGAATTCATTCTTCTTCCACTCTATCTGTTCAGTGGTTCTGTGAAAGCCATAATTTACATATGTATGTGTGTGTGTGTGTATTTATATATTATACATTTATATATTATATATATATATATATCTTTATATACAGAGAGACAGAGAGAGTGGGAAAGAGAGAGAGAAAGAGATTCCATGCCGCTTATTAGCCAAAATCCAAAACTTTTGTGTCTCTGTGTCTCTCTGTATATAAAGATATATATATATATATATAAATAAATGTATGATATATAAATACACAGACACACACATGAATATATATATTTTTTGGGACTGTCACATTTTGAGATTTTATTAAACTAGATCTAAATAAACAACCCCTGTTTAAAATATTCTGGCACAAGTCGGGGAGAAATTTAACATCCCAAAGAAACTTAATTTCGGTAGAAAGTATGTTTTTTTAACTTTTTTTAAAAATAAAATGTCGAAATCCGATGTGGAAACATCGGTCCAATTGGTTCAAGGCCTGCCCTGTCTATATATATACATATATATATATATTTTTTGGGAATGTCACATTAAGTTGAATGTATACAACTACTTTATATATATAAATATACAAATTAATTATCAATTATCAATACAGGGCGTCGTTTAAAAAAGATTTTCGCTGCTCTTTCTAGCAAATTAAAACAATAGCATACACATTAAACAAAGCTGTGGCTGAGGTATAAAGGGAAATAACCCTCAAATGTAGGGTTATTTCCCTTTATACCTCAGCGACCGCTTTGTTCAATGTGTGTGTTATTGTTTTAATTTGCTAGAAAGAGCAGCGAAAATCTTTTTTAAACGACGCTCTATATTGATAATTTATGATTGATATATATATTTATACATATAAAGTAGTTGTATAAAGTCAACTTCATGTGACAGTCCCAAAAAATATATATATATACGTATATATATAGACAGGGCAGGCCTTGAACCAATTGGACCGATGTTTCCACATCGGATCTCGACATTTAATTTTTAAAAAAAGTTAAAAAAACACACTTTCTACCGAAATTAAGTTTCTTTGGGATGTTAAATTTCTTGCCGATTCTTGCCAGAATATTTTTAACAGAGGTTGTTTATTTAGATCTAGTTTAAATTTATAGTTTAATAACACACAACTCGATCTTGGTGAGAAATAATGTTTTTCCCCTAGTTTTTTTCTTTTGTCTTGTGCTATCAACTAATCTCCTCTCCTAATATACCGCAAATGACTTTTTCCCACCGAAATCAGAGTGGTAGGGGCCCACGGGAATCCATCCCCACTCACCTCAGCGTTATATATTTTCCATGTTTTTTTGTTTTTTTTCCGTGTGTCATCAACTAATCTCTGCTCCTAGTATTACTGCAAAGGACTTTTTTCTCCATTGGTTGCGTATAAGGAGATCAGAGTAGTGGCTGTTTTTTTATTTACGCCTAATAACTGCTATTTCTAGCATACTAAACAAGCACGTCGAGGACCGGCTACCTTTGAATTTATTTAAAAGGGAGAGAAAATGTTTTACACCACATTTTCGATATAATCTAAGGAAAAACATTATTTCTCACCAAAATCGAGTTGAGTTTTTATTAAACTATAAATTTAAACTAGATCTAAATAAACAACCCCTGTTAAAAATATTCTGGCAAAAGTCTGTTGGCTGTGGTGATCTTGCGCAGTGGGGGGCAAGGTCCCTCGTCTGTGCTTGGTGTAGCCACGTCAGCTGCTGCATAATCTTTTGCGCCATGCACAAAAAAGACTCTTGCTCAGCTGCTGCGTTGCGTATGATTTCTGAAGAGCGCACGTCCTTGAATTTTCTCCTTGGGGACATCTGTCGTCTTTCCTCGGGGAAGTTTTTATCCTTTAAACTTTTGTAGTTTTGGCGGGGTGTCGGGTGGGCAAACCGGCAGTTTTTGCCATCTTCCCTATGCCAACATTTGCCTTGCAGGTAAAATTTGAAAGTTTTTGGGTGCCTTCCAAATTTCTTCTTTCCTTTGGTGTCTTGGATGGCATTGGATCCACCTTGCGATTTTCTACTTTTTGTTCTTCCTTTTCTTGTGGGTACTGTTTTCCACTGGTTATCTATTGGGGTGAGGGCTCCTTTCCTTTGTAGGACCACTGGCACAGAGGGGCTTCTATTTGCTGCTTCCTTGGCTCCACTATCCTTTTCTGCCTGGTTCTTCATAGGAGTGGGTGATCCATTCTTTTGAGGAGCCACTGGGTCAGAGAGACTTCCGGGTGTTTTTCCTTTTCCTCCTCTCCATCCTTATCAGCCTTTCTACAATGGTTTTCGCTTATGACATCCAGGGTGTCAATGTGTGGTCTGATGAGTGCATACGAGCGGAGGAATTCATTCTTCTTCCGCTCTATCTGTTCAGTGGTTCTGTGAAAGCCATAATTTACATATGTATGTGTGTGTGTGTGTATTTATATATTATACATTTATATATTATATATATATATATATCTTTATATACAGAGAGACAGAGAGAGTGGGAAAGAGAGAGAGAAAGAGATTCCATGCCGCTTATTAGCCAAAATCCAAAACTTTTGTGTCTCTGTGTCTCTCTGTATATAAAGATATATATATATATATATAAATAAATGTATGATATATAAATACACAGACACACACATGAATATATATATTTTTTGGGACTGTCACATTTTGAGATTTTATTAAACTAGATCTAAATAAACAACCCCTGTTTAAAATATTCTGGCACAAGTCGGGGAGAAATTTAACATCCCAAAGAAACTTAATTTCGGTAGAAAGTATGTTTTTTTAACTTTTTTTAAAAATAAAATGTCGAAATCCGATGTGGAAACATCGGTCCAATTGGTTCAAGGCCTGCCCTGTCTATATATATACATATATATATATATTTTTTGGGAATGTCACATTAAGTTGAATGTATACAACTACTTTATATTTATACATATAAAGTAGTTGTATAAAGTCAACTTCATGTGACAGTCCCAAAAAATATATATATATACGTATATATATAGACAGGGCAGGCCTTGAACCAATTGGACCGATGTTTCCACATCGGATCTCGACATTTAATTTTTAAAAAAAGTTAAAAAAACACACTTTCTACCGAAATTAAGTTTCTTTGGGATGTTAAATTTCTTGCCGATTCTTGCCAGAATATTTTTAACAGAGGTTGTTTATTTAGATCTAGTTTAAATTTATAGTTTAATAACACACAACTCGATCTTGGTGAGAAATAATGTTTTTCCCCTAGTTTTTTTCTTTTGTCTTGTGCTATCAACTAATCTCCTCTCCTAATATACCGCAAATGACTTTTTCCCACCGAAATCAGAGTGGTAGGGGCCCACGGGAATCCATCCCCACTCACCTCAGCGTTATATATTTTCCATGTTTTTTGTTTTTTTTCCGTGTGTCATCAACTAATCTCTGCTCCTAGTATTACTGCAAAGGACTTTTTTCTCCATTGGTTGCGTATAAGGAGATCAGAGTAGTGGCTGTTTTTTTATTTACGCCTAATAACTGCTATTTCTAGCATACTAAACAAGCGCGTCGAGGACCGGCTACCTTTGAATTTATTTAAAAGGGAGAGAAAATGTTTTACACCACATTTTCGATATAATCTAAGGAAAAACATTATTTCTCACCAAAATCGAGTTGAGTTTTTATTAAACTATAAATTTAAACTAGATCTAAATAAACAACCCCTGTTAAAAATATTCTGGCAAAAGTCTGTTGGCTGTGGTGATCTTGCGCAGTGGGGGGCAAGGTCCCTCGTCTGTGCTTGGTGTAGCCACGTCAGCTGCTGCATAATCTTTTACGCCATGCACAAAAAAGACTCTTGCTCAGCTGCTGCGTTGCGTATGATTTCTGAAGAGCGCACGTCCTTGAATTTTCTCCTTGGGGACATCTGTCGTCTTTCCTCGGGGAAGTTTTTATCCTTTAAACTTTTGTAGTTTTGGCGGGGTGTCGGGTGGGCAAACCGGCAGTTTTTGCCATCTTCCCTATGCCAACATTTGCCTTGCAGGTAAAATTTGAAAGTTTTTGGGTGCCTTCCAAATTTCTTCTTTCCTTTGGTGTCTTGGATGGCATTGGATCCACCTTGCGATTTTCTACTTTTTGTTCTTCCTTTTCTTGTGGGTACTGTTTTCCACTGGTTATCTATTGGGGTGAGGGCTCCTTTCCTTTGTAGGACCACTGGCACAGAGGGGCTTCTATTTGCTGCTTCCTTGGCTCCACTATCCTTTTCTGCCTGGTTCTTCATAGGAGTGGGTGATCCATTCTTTTGAGGAGCCACTGGGTCAGAGAGACTTCCGGGTGTTTTTCCTTTTCCTCCTCTCCATCCTTATCAGCCTTTCTACAATGGTTTTCGCTTATGACATCCAGGGTGTCAATGTGTGGTCTGATGAGTGCATACGAGCGGAGGAATTCATTCTTCTTCCGCTCTATCTGTTCAGTGGTTCTGTGAAAGCCATAATTTACATATGTATGTGTGTGTGTGTGTATTTATATATTATACATTTATATATTATATATATATATATATCTTTATATACAGAGAGACAGAGAGAGTGGGAAAGAGAGAGAGAAAGAGATTCCATGCCGCTTATTAGCCAAAATCCAAAACTTTTGTGTCTCTGTGTCTCTCTGTATATAAAGATATATATATATATATATAAATAAATGTATGATATATAAATACACAGACACACACATGAATATATATATTTTTTGGGACTGTCACATTTTGAGATTTTATTAAACTAGATCTAAATAAACAACCCCTGTTTAAAATATTCTGGCACAAGTCGGGGAGAAATTTAACATCCCAAAGAAACTTAATTTCGGTAGAAAGTATGTTTTTTTAACTTTTTTTAAAAATAAAATGTCGAAATCCGATGTGGAAACATCGGTCCAATTGGTTCAAGGCCTGCCCTGTCTATATATATACATATATATATATATTTTTTGGGAATGTCACATTAAGTTGAATGTATACAACTACTTTATATATATAAATATACAAATTAATTATCAATTATCAATACAGGGCGTCGTTTAAAAAAGATTTTCGCTGCTCTTTCTAGCAAATTAAAACAATAGCATACACATTAAACAAAGCTGTCGCTGAGGTATAAAGGGAAATAACCCTCAAATGTAGGGTTATTTCCCTTTATACCTCAGCGACCGCTTTGTTCAATGTGTGTGTTATTGTTTTAATTTGCTAGAAAGAGCAGCGAAAATCTTTTTTAAACGACGCTCTATATTGATAATTTATGATTGATATATATATTTATACATATAAAGTAGTTGTATAAAGTCAACTTCATGTGACAGTCCCAAAAAATATATATATATACGTATATATATAGACAGGGCAGGCCTTGAACCAATTGGACCGATGTTTCCACATCGGATCTCGACATTTAATTTTTAAAAAAAGTTAAAAAAACACACTTTCTACCGAAATTAAGTTTCTTTGGGATGTTAAATTTCTTGCCGATTCTTGCCAGAATATTTTTAACAGAGGTTGTTTATTTAGATCTAGTTTAAATTTATAGTTTAATAACACACAACTCGATCTTGGTGAGAAATAATGTTTTTCCGCTAGTTTTTTTCTTTTGTCTTGTGCTATCAACTAATCTCCTCTCCTAATATACCGCAAATGACTTTTTCCCACCGAAATCAGAGTGGTAGGGGCCCACGGGAATCCATCCCCACTCACCTCAGAGTTATATATTTTCCATGTTTTTTTTTTTTTTTTCCGTGTGTCATCAACTAATCTCTGCTCCTAGTATTACTGCAAAGGACTTTTTTCTCCATTGGTTGCGTATAAGATCAGAGTAGTGGCTGTTTTTTTATTTACGCCTAATAACTGCTATTTCTAGCATACTAAACAAGCGCGTCGAGGACCGGCTACCTTTGAATTCATTTAAAAGGGAGAGAAAATGTTTTACACCACATTTTCGATATAATCTAAGGAAAAACATTATTTCTCACCAAAATCGAGTTGAGTTTTTATTAAACTATAAATTTAAACTAGATCTAAATAAACAACCCCTGTTAAAAATATTCTGGCAAAAGTCTGTTGGCTGTGGTGATCTTGCGCAGTGGGGGGCAAGGTCCCTCGTCTGTGCTTGGTGTAGCCACGTCAGCTGCTGCATAATCTTTTACGCCATGCACAAAAAAGACTCTTGCTCAGCTGCTGCGTTGCGTATGATTTCTGAAGAGCGCACGTCCTTGAATTTTCTCCTTGGGGACATCTGTCGTCTTTCCTCGGGGAAGTTTTTATCCTTTAAACTTTTGTAGTTTTGGCGGGGTGTCGGGTGGGCAAACCGGCAGTTTTTGCCATCTTCCCTATGCCAACATTTGCCTTGCAGGTAAAATTTGAAAGTTTTTGGGTGCCTTCCAAATTTCTTCTTTCCTTTGGTGTCTTGGATGGCATTGGATCCACCTTGCGATTTTCTACTTTTTGTTCTTCCTTTTCTTGTGGGTACTGTTTTCCACTGGTTATCTATTGGGGTGAGGGCTCCTTTCCTTTGTAGGACCACTGGCACAGAGGGGCTTCTATTTGCTGCTTCCTTGGCTCCACTATCCTTTTCTGCCTGGTTCTTCATAGGAGTGGGTGATCCATTCTTTTGAGGAGCCACTGGGTCAGAGAGACTTCCGGGTGTTTTTTCCTTTTCCTCCTCTCCATCCTTATCAGCCTTTCCACAATGGTTTTCGCTTATGACATCCAGGGTGTCAATGTGTGGTCTGATGAGTGCATACGAGCGGAGGAATTCATTCTTCTTCCGCTCTATCTGTTCAGTGGTTCTGTGAAAGCCATAATTTACATATGTATGTGTGTGTGTGTGTATTTATATATTATACATTTATATATTATATATATATATATATCTTTATATACAGAGAGACAGAGAGAGTGGGAAAGAGAGAGAGAAAGAGATTCCATGCCGCTTATTAGCCAAAATCCAAAACTTTTGTGTCTCTGTGTCTCTCTGTATATAAAGATATATATATATGGCAGTGAAACATGGGCTGTAACTGCTGAGGACATACGTAAGCTCGCAAGGAATGAAGCCAGTATGCTCCGTTGGATGTGTAATGTCAATGTGAATACCCGTCAGAGTGTAAGTATCTTGAGAGAAAAGCTGAACATTAGAAGCATCAGTTGTGGCGTGCAAGAGAGACGATTGCGCTGGTATGGACATGTGGTGAGAATGGAGGAGGATAGCTGCGTGAAAAAGTGCCACACCCTAACAGTTGAGGGAACCCGTGGAAGAGGTAGGCCCAGGAAGACCTGGGCTGAGGTGGTGAGGCAAGACCTTCGTACATTGGGCCTCACTGAGGCGATGACTACGGACCGAGACCTTTGGAAATGGGCTGTGCGTGAGAAGACCCGGCAAGCCAAGTAAGATCGTTGCCAGTGCCCCTGGACTGGTTCTTGTGCGGGTGGCACATGAGATGCACCATTTTGAGCGTGGCCGTTGCCAGTACCGCCTGACTGGCTCCTGTAGGATTTTCGAGCGAGATCGTTGCCAGTGCCCCTGGACTGGCTTGTGCGGGTGGCACATAAAAGACACCATTTCGAGCGTGGCCGTTTTCGTGCGGGTGACACGTAAAAGCACCCACTACACTCTCTGAGTGGTTGGCGTTAGGAAGGGCATCCAGCTGTAGAAACTCTGCCAAATCAGACTGGAGCCTGGTGTTGCCATCCGGTTTCACCAGTCCTCAGTCAAATCGTCCAACCCATGCTAGCATGGAAAGCGGACGTTAAACGATGATGATGATGATGATGATATATATATATAAATAAATGTATGATATATAAATACACAGACACACACATGAATATATATATTTTTTGGGACTGTCACATTTTGAGATTTTATTAAACTAGATCTAAATAAACAACCCCTGTTTAAAATATTCTGGCACAAGTCGGGGAGAAATTTAACATCCCAAAGAAACTTAATTTCGGTAGAAAGTATGTTTTTTTAACTTTTTTTAAAAATAAAATGTCGAAATCCGATGTGGAAACATCGGTCCAATTGGTTCAAGGCCTGCCCTGTCTATATATATACATATATATATATATTTTTTGGGAATGTCACATTAAGTTGAATGTATACAACTACTTTATATATATAAATATACAAATTAATTATCAATTATCAATACAGGGCGTCGTTTAAAAAAGATTTTCGCTGCTCTTTCTAGCAAATTAAAACAATAGCATACACATTAAACAAAGCTGTTGCTGAGGTATAAAGGGAAATAACCCTCAAATGTAGGGTTATTTCCCTTTATACCTCAGCGACCGCTTTGTTCAATGTGTGTGTTATTGTTTTAATTTGCTAGAAAGAGCAGCGAAAATCTTTTTTAAACGACGCTCTATATTGATAATTTATGATTGATATATGTATTTATACATATAAAGTAGTTGTATAAAGTCAACTTCATGTGACAGTCCCAAAAAATATATATATATACGTATATATATAGACAGGGCAGGCCTTGAACCAATTGGACCGATGTTTCCACATCAGATCTCGACATTTAATTTTTAAAAAAAGTTAAAAAAACACACTTTCTACCGAAATTAAGTTTCTTTGGGATGTTAAATTTCTTGCCGATTCTTGCCAGAATATTTTTAACAGAGGTTGTTTATTTAGATCTAGTTTAAATTTATAGTTTAATAACACACAACTCCATCTTGGTGAGAAATAATGTTTTTCCCCTAGTTTTTTTCTTTTGTCTTGTGCTATCAACTAATCTCCTCTCCTAATATACCGCAAATGACTTTTTCCCACCGAAATCAGAGTGGTAGGGGCCCACGGGAATCCATCCCCACTCACCTCAGCGTTATATATTTTCCATGTTTTTTTGTTTTTTTTCCGTGTGTCATCAACTAATCTCTGCTCCTAGTATTACTGCAAAGGACTTTTTTCTCCATTGGTTGCGTATAAGGAGATCAGAGTAGTGGCTGTTATTTTATTTACGCCTAATAACTGCTATTTCTAGCATACTAAACAAGCGCGTCGAGGACCGGCTACCTTTGAATTTATTTAAAAGGGAGAGAAAATGTTTTACACCACATTTTCGATATAATCTAAGGAAAAACATTATTTCTCACCAAAATCGAGTTGAGTTTTTATTAAACTATAAATTTAAACTAGATCTAAATAAACAACCCCTGTTAAAAATATTCTGGCAAAAGTCGGGAAGAAATTTAACATCCCAAAGAAACTTAATTTCGGTAGAAAGTATGTTTTTTTAACTTTTTTAAAAATTAAATGTCGAGATCCGATGTGGAAAAATTGGTCCAATTGGTTCAACGCCAGCCCTGTCTATATATATATGTATATATATAGACAGGGCTGGCTTTGAACCAATTGGACCAATTTTTCCACATCGGATCTCGACATTTTATTTTTAAAAAAAGTAAAAAAAACATAATTTCTACCAAAATTAAGTTTCTTTGGGATGTTAAATTTCTTCCCGACTTGTGCCAGAATATTTTAAACAGGGGTTGTTTATTTAGATCTAGTTTAAATTTATAGTTTAATAAAAACTCAAAATGTGATAGTCCCAAAATATATATATATACATGTGTGTGTGTGTGTGTATTTATATATTATACATTATATATATATATATATATATATATATATATATATATATATATATATATATATATATCTTTATATACAGAGAGACACAAAGACACAAAGTTCATAAATTGTGCTAGAAATAAGGCTGAAATCACCAATAGTCTTCTGAAGTCAAAATTTTGGGATTTTGGCTAATAATAAGCGGCATTAAATCTCTTTCTTTCTCTCTTTCCCACTCTCTCTCTCTCTCTTTATATAAAGATATATATATATATAATATATAAATGTATAATATATAAATACACACACACGCAAACATACATATGTAAATTATATATATATATATATATATATATATATATACAGTTTCGAAACAACGCCAGATCATACATTCAAAATAAATGGAAGTGGAGAGACAAGTTACTGAAGAGATTGCAAGAGTGCAATGAAATAATTTAACAAAAAACTATATAAATTAATAAAGGACTGAACCAGTGCGTGTGTTTATTAACGGCATAATGCCTCTCCCAAGGTTTAATTGTATTTCTTTCAACACACATCAAGAATCTTGCACACGAAATACACATACGAAATATATATATCTTTATATACAGAGAGACACAAAGACACAAAGTTCATAAATTGTGCTAGAAATAAGCCTGAAATCACCAATAGTCTTTTGAAATCAAAATTTGGGGATTTTGGCTAATAATAAGCGGCATTAAATCTCTTTCTTTCTCTCTTTCTTTCTCTCTTTCCCACTCTCTCTCTCTCTTTATATAAAGATATATATATATATAATATATAAATGTATAATATATAAATACACACACACGCAAACATACATATGTAAATTATATATATATATATATATATATATATATATATACAGTTTCGAAACAACGCCAGATCATACATTCAAAATAAATGGAAGTGGAGAGACAAGTTACTGAAGAGATTGCAAGAGTGCAATGAAATAATTTAACAAAAAACTATATAAATTAATAAAGGACTGAACCAGTGCGTGTGTTTATTAACGGCATAATGCCTCTCCCAATGTTTAATTGTATTTCTTTCAACACACATCAAGAATCTTGCACACGAAATACACATACGAAATATATATATCTTTATATACAGAGAGACACAGAGACACAAAGTTCATAAATTGTGCTAGAAATAAGTCTGAAATCACCAATAGTTTTTTGAAGTCAAAATTTTAAAAAATGATTTTTAAAAACAAGTTTTTTAGAGTCAAGGAAAATTTAGATTAAAATTTTTGGTAAAAGTCACTTTGTCTGTTACATGGTGGTCTAGGTTTCAATTCCTACCCAGTTTGAAATTTTTAAAATTTTTTTTTTTATTAATGTAAATTGGCAACCCTTTATATTGATCTTCAGCCAAGATAGGTTTAAATATGTCATTTTTTAACTACATACCTGTTGGTGTCTTGGTGGTCTTGTGGGTAAAGGCATATGTAGACACCAATAACATACTGGGCAAGGCCTTCACTAAGGGGTCTTATGAAAATTTTTCACTTTTTTTTTAATCTCTAGGGAAAAAAATGAAAATGTTAAATTAGATCCCCTATAATACCTGACACAGATTTGAAACCTCCACGTCTGTGCCATAATACTACTTCTAAACACCTCTACATATGAGGCCACCGAAGCAGCAACGATATTAACATGAAAATTAGGATATTTAAAGTTATTTCAATTTTTTGTAATTAAGGGAAACCTATGAAATTTGGTAACATACACACAAGTTAATAAAAAAAAATAATAATTTTAAACTAGGTAGGAATTGAAACCTAAACCACCATTTAACAGACAAAGTGACTTTTACCAACAATTTCAATGTTAAAATTTAGATATTTAAATATTTTCTTTATTGGTAAGACTGTTGTTGTTGCTGTTTGTTCCTTCTCGAGTCATGTCCGGTTTCCTGGTTTCATTGGCATTTGGGTTCCCCACCTGGATGGGACGTTGGTCCATCACAGGTGAGCTGCTAGATGTAGGAGGAAAGAGTAAGAAAAAGTTGTTGTGAAAGAGTCAGCAGAAGTTCACCATTACCTTCTGACAGAGCTGAGGTGTTTCGCTCATAAACACACACATTGCCCAGTCTGAGATTCGAACCCGCGATCCTTCAACCCAACAGAAATATAGTTAAAAAATGAGATATTGAAACCTATCATAGCCTGATGATCAATAAGTCACAGAAATAGGTTTTACATATCTCTGAACTTTCAAATTGGTGACCTGTTTGGATGCTCTTGTGGATAAGAGCATTTGTTGGTGAAAAAAAAAAAGGTAACTAATACATGTGGTAAGTAGCTTGCTTACCGACCACATGGTTCCGGGTTCAGTCCCACTGCGTGGCACCTTGGGCTAGTGTCTTCTACTACAGCCTAGGGCCGACCAAAGCTTTGTGACTGGATTTGGTAGACGGAAACTAAAAGACGCCCGTCGTATATATGTATATATATAAATATGTGTGTCTGTGTTTGTCCCCCCACCATCGCTTGACAACCGATGCTGGTGTGTTTACGTCCCAGTAACTTAGCAGTTCGGCAAAGAAGAGACCGATAGAATAAGTACTAGGCTACCAAAGAATAAGTCCTGGGGTCGATTTGCTCGACTAAAGGCGGTGTTCCAGCATGGCCGCAGTCAAATGACTGAAACAAGTAAAAGAGTATATATATATATATATATATATATATATATATATATAAATATATATCTTTATATATATCCGGTTTCGTTGAAGCAACACATGTTTATCGTTCTCCTGAAACAACCCCAAAGTGATTGCATAAACCGACGATAAAACCTGCTAAAACATCGATGAAAAATAAATGTGCTAAAACTGACAAAAGGTAGTACTTGTTACTTCGTAACGGTCTACCATAATATATTGATTAAAAGAAAAAAGTAATATATTACACTAAAAGTTTAATATAGTAAGTTTAAATCAGTGAAACAAGCTAATGGTATCGGCGATAACCGCGGGGTTACACGTCGTAATTTTATTTGCAGTCGAATGTAAGAAGCAAAAAAAAAAAAAAGAATTGTTTTTGAAAGAAAACTTCTTCGTACAAGAACAAGGATTTGGAATTTTACCTCTTACGAATAAGTATCCTTTTCATTTGTTTATTTTCTCTTAACTTGGGTAACATTTGAGTTACGACTTAATCTTTGTTTAGTTTCTGAGAATTCTCACTATAATTTTCATTTAACTTTTAAAAGGTGCACATTGGGATTAGACACTGAGGGAAAACGGCTGTAACTTTTTTATTTTTTAAGTTTGGCGATTTTCATTTTTGATATTGTGTTCTACATATCACGGGGCATTCTTTCGATACAAGTACTAGAAATGCCAAGCGAGCACATGCATTTGTTTACATCAATTCGGCATTTTCCGTAAGGGAAGAAACATAGAAAAAGAAAAAAAAGCAAACATAAACACACACACACACACACACTCTCTCTCTCTCTATCTATCTATCTATCTGTCAGGATGGTATTGAACCCTGGCCAGAAACTCCAGTATGTCCTCTGCTGCTGGTTATCTACACCTTTACCTACAAGGACCTAGACTCCCAATGAAATGCTCTCAAAAATTAAGATGTTTAACCTTTTGCCATTCACACTATCCTATCATAAGTAATTCTGTTATTCTTTTACTCATTTGACTGTGGCCATGCTGTAGCACCACCTTAAACAGTTTTAGTGGAAGAAATTGACCTCAGGACTTATCTTTCAAGTTTACGCACACACACACACACACACACATATCATCATCATCATCATCGTCGTCGTCGTTTAACGTCCGCTTTCCATGCTAGCATGGGTTGGACGATTTGACTGAGGACTGGGGAAACCGGATGGCTGCACCAGGCTCCAATCTAATTTGGCAGAGTTTCTACAGCTGGATGCCCTTCCTAACGCCAACCACTCAGAGAGTGTAGTGGGTGCTTTTACGTGTCACCCGCACGAAAACGGCCACGCTCGAAATGGTGTCTTTTATGTGCCACCC
This sequence comes from Octopus bimaculoides, assembly GCF_046866305.1. NCBI lineage: Eukaryota > Metazoa > Mollusca > Cephalopoda > Octopoda > Octopodidae > Octopus > Octopus bimaculoides. Next base: position 8,562,342 of record NC_142957.1, on the reverse strand, counting down.
GCACAAGAGCCAGTCCAGGGGCACCGGCAACGATCCCGCTTGAAAAAGCCTCATGTGTCACTCGCACAAGAGCCAGTCCAGGGGCACTGGCAACGATCTCGCTCGAAAACCCGAGTATATATATATGTGTAGATATAGAGTCGATATATGTGTATGTGTGTATTATATGTATATATATAGTATGTGTATGCGTATATACATGTGTGTACATATAGAGTAGATATATGTGTATGTGTGTATTATATACATACATATATATATATAGTATGTATATGAGTATATACATGTGTGTATATATAGAGTGGACATATGTGTATGTGTGTATTTTATACATACATATATAGTATGTGTATGAGTATATATATGTGTGTAGATATAGAGTGGATATATGTGCATGTGTGTATTATATATATATATATATATATATAATAGAAATTGACCTCATGTAACCTCGTGGGCATCGGTACCATTTTCCTCTTTCTCCGTTCTTCCATTCTCCGAACTTTCCATCTTTCCGACGAAGGGCTACGCCCGAAACGTCATACACTCTCTCTTTCCTTTCCTGAGCGTCCAATAATACTATCCATATCACGTCCTCACTTTGTTGTTTTTTTGTTTTTTTGTTATTGTTTTTTTGTTATTGTTTTTTTTAACTATATATATATATATATATATATATATATATAGTATGTGTATGAGTATATACATGTGTGTACATATAGAGTGGATATATGTGTGTGTATTATATATATATATATATATATATATATATATACTGTAAATCCTCGAGTATAATCCGTACTTTTTTCCCAAAATTCAAAGGTCATAATTTCTAGTGCGTACTATATACGAGGTTAAAAATGAAAAAAATTTTCTAAGTGATAAATATGTGAAAGGCAATTTACTTAATATTTATTTTTCACTGACGTTATTACTGTTATTTCTTTATTTTCTGCAAACAGAGAGAGAGAGATGTATATAAGTCCGTGTGTGTGTATATATACAGGGTGAACCAGAAGTAAGTGGACAGAAGGTTGAATAGGGTTTGTGTCAAGGCTATATCATAACCTGCGTTGATAAAATTTTCAGTGCTTTTGAATTGTATTGTTGCATACAATAAAATTTAATTGTATATGTAATAATTGTTTACCAAAATTTAATTGTATTAATATGTAATCTCAAAGTAAATGTTATTATTTACAGTCCATCTACTTTTGGTTCACCATGTATATATATATATATATATATATATTTATACATTGTTTTTCTTTTTATCTCCCCAGACAAATGCAAGGTGGTCAAACGTCTCCTCAACCTGAAATCCTATGACACCATTAAAATCACCTGAACGACATGAATGGCACACCTCTCGCTCACCGACTCCATCAACGGCCCCCTACCTTCCTCCTCTTCCTTCCCCTTCGACCAAATACTCTCTCTCCCTCTCTACGGTACCCACAATTCCACTGCTGTCCCACCCCGGGGTTTGTAAACGAGGCGCAGGTTGGGGCCGTGCGCACGACGAGGTTATTTTACGGGGGAAAAAAAAAAAAAAAAACAGTGGAAGGTATATTGACAATTGAAAATTTTCGACTCCATCCTTCGCATCCACTCCCTGCCAACAACATCATCTCATTCTTCTGCCAGGACTTCTCTTCCAGCCACGACCATCCTCACTCTGCGTTGTGTCTGTCTCGTAAATGTCAGACAGCTCAAGTCTGAAGTGGGATTTTGCTCTGTCTTTCTTTCAAAAAATAAAAAAAGCACAAGCAAAATGTGAGAGAGAAATATATACACACACACACACCTACCTACCTAAATCGTATGAAGATATATATACACCCACAAGTATGTGCTCATTGTTTGTATACATACATACACACAAGTTTTCTAAACAGGGTTGGCCAAAAGTCACCTGACAGTAAATCAAAACCATTAAATTCCAAGATTTATTTATGTTTAACAACTGAATGAATCTAAATATTAAACATGATGAAAATTGTTCAAACTCAAGTCCTTCTTGAACGACATATTTTTCCATTTGAGCCAATAAAGAATTACAAATAGTATTGATATAATTTTATTTACTGTCGGATAACTTTTGGCTAACCGTGTATATATATATAAATAAATATATATATATATATATATATATATATATAATGCTTGTGTACCCAAGAAAAAGGAAGGAAGTACTCAATACTAAAAAAAACTAGTGTCATAAGTATTCGAGTACCTTCCACTTCTGGCAAAAAAAATGTATCGTACAGATGTGTGTTTAAGTCTATACATACACATCTAGACAAGCATTGAAGTGCTGAGTGAATTGAAATATTTTCAGGAGTGAAGGAAATCTCAAATGCAGGAGAATAGCTGTTAAAACAGCTGCAGAAATTTGGGGCAAAAATACCCCTGAAGTGAGAAAAAGGGGCCAAAAGTCTCTACAGAGAATTGAGCCTTGTATTATTTGTAAGGGGCTGTTTGGCTCAATGGTACAAAGCACTCAGCCTCAATTTAAGAGGTACAGAATTCTTTTGAGATTTCCTTCATTTCTAAACACACACACACATATATATATATATACATGTGTACACTCACACACATATATACGCACATATGCATATACACTCACATGCATATATATATATAAGAACTGCTGTCTTCAACACCTGTACTCATCCCCTTACTTCAGTTGAACTCAACTCAAGCATTCATGCCTAACTCCAACTCAACTCTTAGTCCCCCTCTCACCCAGAGGAAAAAGAACAAAAAGGGGAAAAAACAAACAAAACAACCTCTGTATTCAAATTCTACATGCCCCCATGTCCCCAGCTTTTGTTCCCTAATGAACTCTACACAGCTATTTTATTGTCCTGCGGTCAACATAAGGTCTAGAGTATACACCCCACTTTTATCCTCATTAGTATAGTGGACTGTGTGTGTGTGTGTGTATATATATATGTATATATATATATATATATATATATATATATATATATATATATATATATATATATATATATATATATATATATATATATATATATATATATATATATATATATATATATATATATATATATATATATATATATATATATATATATATCAGTAAAGGCACATGGTTCAGTGGTTAGAGTGTCGGGCTCACTATCATGAAGTAGTGAGTTCGATTCTTGGACCGAGCTATGTGTTGTGTTCTCGAGCGAGACACTTTATTTCATATTACTGCGGTGCACTCAGCTGTAGAATTTGGTGCCAAGGTGTATCGGCCTTTGCCTTTCCCTTGGATAACATTGATGGCATGGGGGGGGGGGACTTTCTAGATGCAATCCCATGGTCATTGATGACTGAAAGTGGAAGGGGCTTCTTACATAGCAAAATAATTGAGATTCAGATGAATTAGGTAATTAAGTTGAGGCACCAAAAATTAGTGTGGTATTAACTGTACAATTTCAAAATAAGGTGAATAAAATCAAAATAAGCAACAAGGATATCCAGAGATGATGCAGTACGACCGTGCATTTAATTGAACAATGCAATCATTACATCCAACTTAAATGGAGGGCTATCCTCAGCTGCAATAAATAAATAAATAGAATTAATTTCAACAGTTGGACACATTTGTATAATTTTATGTAAATCCTCTAATAGCGTAAGAAGACAAAGTCCATGCTGTTTTTCACTTCAGCTTAGAAGTCTTTCTGACTTCTATTTATTTATTTATGCAGCTGAGGATAGCCCTGGATTTAAATTGATATAATAATTACATTGTTCAATTAAATGGAGCTGCTTGAAACAGTCGTACTGCATCACCTCTGGATATCCTGTTGCTTATTTTGATATATATATATATATGTGTACATACATAGATACACACACATGAAGGGGCATGGCCTAGTGGATAGGTATTGAACTCACAATTTCCAGATCATAGGTTCGATTTCTGTACTGGGTGGTTCCTGCATAAAACCCTTCTTTTCATGTTACTCCAGTCCACTCGGCCGTAAATGGGTAACCCTATGATGGAATAGCCTTCAGATCAGGGTGGGCATTGGTCTGCTTGCATAAGCCCAGTGCAGTACCGCTAAAGCAATGTGAAGCGCATTGTGACCAGTGATGTGCAAACATCCGATAGTCCAGTCGAGACTGTGCATGGCCTAGTGGTTTGGGTGTTGCACTCATGACGATGAGATCAAGGTTTCAATTCCCAGACCGGGTGGTCTGTTGTGTTCTTGAGTAAAACACTCCATCTTGTGTTGCTGTGCGACCCCCCTTCAACACCTGATGTGTGGTTCACCGGGCCCCTATTCAGATAATGTCAATTTGATCACAATAAAGAAATTACAGAACCCTCTTTCCCAGACTATAAGAAACTACCGTCATATATATACATATAGTTATTTATAGTTTACTATTCAACAAAAGAAAGTATTCAATCGAGAGTGAGGTAAATATCATTTAATCTTTTGGCATTCAGATTACGGTCAAACGTAAAGTTAATTTATTCAAATTGTTTTGAATTAATCATGGATTATCTCCTAGCTTCGAGATTTCAATGATGTGATTGCTTAGTCCTAGAATAACATTGTAGGGTAGGTGTGAGAAGCTGGATGTGGCCAGTTCAAACAGAAAACAGGAAGAATATTTGGGCTGGATGTAGCTGGTTTAGATGCTAAAGGGATATATATATATGTATATATAGGCGTAGAAGTGGCTGTATATATATATATACAGGCGCAGGAGTGGCTGTGTGGTAAGTAGCTAGCTTACCAACCACATGGCTCCAGGTTCAGTCCCACTGCGTGGCACCCTGGGCAAGTGTCTTCTACTATAGCCTTAGGCTGACTAAAGCCTTGTGAGTGGATTTGGTAGACGCAAACTGAAAGAAGCCCGCCGTATATATGTTTGTGTGTCTGTGATTGGCCCCCAACATCGCTTGACAACCGATGCTGGTATGTTTACGTCCCCGTAACTTAGCGGTTCGGCAAAAGAGACCGATAGAATAAGTACTAGGCTTCCAAAGAATAAGTCCTGGGGTCGATTTGCTCAACTAAAGGCGGTGCTCCAGCATGGCCACAGTCAAATGACTGAAACAAGTAAAAGAGTATATCTATGTATGAAGCCCTGCAGGAGATCTTTGTATGGTCGCTAGTCCTGTTAGAAATAGGAGCCATGTCCCTCCTCAAACAATACCTTATGTATGTTTAACCCTGTTGCATTCAGATTACTCTGTGAAATCTAATAACTTATTCATTCACATTGTTTTGGATTAATCATGGATTATCTCATAGCTTTGAGATTTCGATGATGGGATTGTTGGGCAGGTGTGTGTTAGAGGCCAGATCTGGTCAGTTTGAACAAAAACCAGGGAGAATATTTTGGCCAGATATAGCTAGTACATAGTAGAGAGAGCCTGAAAATTTGGAGACTCGTGTTTCCAGAGCAAGAAACTGTTGACAGCCTGTATCTTTATGCTGTGTACATTAAATGATATATAATATAATATACACACACCTTCTCACTGAAAATTGTCTTATACACCTTTATTTGAAATTAATCATTAAGGGAAACAATCTGGTAGAATTGTCCGAGCATTGGACAAATTGTTTCGTTCTATTCCTTCTGGTTATTCATTGGTTTGAAGTGGGGAGTAAGGATGGTGGTGATTGGTGCTGGGAGTTCCCGCCCCTTTACCTGGGTGTCTAACACCTAAAACTATATTTCTGGGGTGAGCTGAGTGTGGGGGGGGGGCGTTTTCTTCCTCTTTTACTAAATTTTAACTAATCTTCCTGTGAATGGGGCTGGCTGAGATGGAGTATACCCTCCCCTATCTCTCACATACACACACAGTTAAATATTTGTAAACTTTTACACACACACACACACACACACATCTACACACATTATATGTAAATATACTCACAATTATTTAATTTAACTTTACACACACACATATATATATACATATATATATATACTCAAATACATATACTTTTAAAATTAAAAAATACATAAATAGGTGAACCATGCACATATACCCTCATCAACATATATATTCAAATATGAATCTTATATATATATATATATATACACACACATATATTTACATTTACTCACCTAAAGACATAATTCAGACCTAGTTATTTATAATATTGGCAAAAAGCTGTGATTTTTCTCCCCCCTTGTTCTCTCCATACCCACCACATCTGCTGAGGTCCAACCATGACCCCCCCCCCACACCTCTCTATCACATTCATCAAAATATTTCCCACTTCTCACCCCCCCCCCCCCCCCGTGCCCTCTGTTTTTTTATCAGGAAATAACATTTTTCTAAACGTTGCTGTTCTGATCTAGTTTTTGCTGCCCTTTTGGCCCTGCTTTCCATGGCCCCTTCATGCCTAGTTAATAAAAATTGACCTCACCCCACCCATCTAAAAACCAGCAAGCCAAGTATATTTACAAGGGCAAGTCCTCCCCCTCTTTTTTTTTTAATAAATTGTATAGCTTTTTAGGCCCTCTTCTGCTAACTGAGGGAAGTAAACTAGTCAGAAAAAGGGGAGGGGGGAAAGGGACTTGTGTATATAGAGTTTTTTTGTTTTTTTTTCCTGTATGTCGGATCTCTAGGGCCGGTGCTTTTGTTTTTAGGGAAAGAGAGAAAGTTGGAGTTCTGAGTCCTTATTTGTTGGCTGCAGGAAGGGACCTCGCAGAATCACAGCAGCGCTGATTCTCAGTATTGGGTTTTAGTAGGAAACCAACAGAACATGGACCCTGGCGAAAGCATGTGAAAGGACCAGCTGGTATTGTGGTGGGGGCGTGGTGACGGCCATGGGAGTTGGAGTCCCAAATAACCTGGTTAATGTATTAACACCCTTTACCCATCCACATTATCTTAGCAAATGTAATCCTTTTTTTTATTTACACTGTTTTGAATTTAATCATGGATTATCTATCTCATGGCTTTGAGATTTCAAATGATGTGATTGTTTAGTTTTAGCATGACATTGTAGAGTAGGTGGGAGAGGCTGGATCTGGCTGGCTTGAACACAAAACAGGGAGAATATTCGGGCCAGATATAACTGTTTTAGATGCTAAGGGATTATATATATATCTATGTAAGAAGCAACGAGGGAGATCTCTACATGGTGGCCAGTCCTGTTGGAAATAGCAGCCAAATCCCTCTCAGACCACAAATGTCTTATGTATAATCAGATTCCTCTGTTGAATCTAATGCTTATTTATTCACATTGTTCTGAATTAATCCTGCATTATCTCATAGCTTTGAAATTTCAATGATGGGATTGTTTATTTTTAGAATGACATTGTAGGGTAGGTGTGAGAGGCTGGATCTGGCCTTGTTTTCAATTAATCACGCATTATCTCATAGCTTTGAGATTTCAATGACGTGATTGTTTATTCTTAGAATGACATTGTAGGGTAGGTGCGAGAGGCTGGATGTGGCCAGTCTGAACCTAACCGGTTTAAATGTTAAAGGGTTAAAAAGGGGAGTCTGAGTTTTCAAAACGAGGAGATTCATTTGGAAGTGGAGGAGAAAAAGGAGTGATGGGCTGAGTGTGTGTGGGGGGTTAAAGTGGAAGAAGTGCCACTTCCACTTAAATATATACCCCCCCCCCATCTCCAAGAGATAGAAGAGGACAATCATCACTAAAATATATATTTGAAGGCCCCTATTTCAGCCCATAAACTGATAGAGTGTTTGTAGGAGTAGGGTCCAGTTGATGGGTCTAGGGAAATACACACATCTATATAATATATACACACAATATTTATATAATATATATATACACACACACACACAGATGCATATACACACAATATATATTCACAATATTTATATATATACATATATACACACACATGCATATACACTCACATACGTATACACACAATATATATTCACAATATTTATATAATATATATACACACACACACACACACACATATATATATACATAAGTATCATCATCATTTAATGCCTGTTTTTTCTTCTTTTTTTCCATGCTGGCATGATATAAGATACATACACGTACCCATTTATGTATAAAATATACATACATAGGCGCAGGAGTGGCTGTGTGGTAAGTAGCTTGCTTACCAACCACATGGTTCCGGGTTCAGTCCCACTGCGTGGCATCTTGGGCAAAATGTCTTCTACTATAGCCTCGGGCCGACCAAAGCCTTGTGAGTGGATTTGGTAGACGGAAACTGAAAGAAGCCCGTCGTATATATGTATATATATATGTATGTATATGTTTGTGTGTCTGTGTTTGTCCCCCAACATCGCTTGACAACCGATGTTGGTGTGTTTATGTCCCCGTAACTTAGCGGTTCGGCAAAAGAGACCGATAGAATAAGTACTAGGCTTACAAAGAATAAGTCCCGGAGTCGATTTGCTCGACTAAAGGTGGTGCTCCAGCATGGCCGCAGTCAAATGACTGAAACAAGTAAAAGAGTAAAAGAGTATACATACATACATATATATATATATATATACACACACACACACACACTATATATATATATATATATATATATATCCATACACACAGATTTTTAAGGAAATTTGGCAAAAGGAAGAAGATTGCTTTTGGAGTCCCCCCTCCCCAAGAGAGGTGAGAAGGTGCAAAATGAAAGGGGGGGTGCAGTGGGGTCTATTTATTATTATGTTTGTTAAAGACTGGCCCAGCACATGACCGGTCCCTCTTTGGCTCTCCCAGACCCCTGCTTAGTGTATCAGCTGGTTCCCCGGCTGTCATTTTAGGCTCTATTATATACTGCTGTATGTACATGATAAAAAAAAATGTTTTCCACCCATGACCATCCTGCCTTTTATTCAGGTTCTTTTGGTTTCTTTATGGATGCACGAAGGGCAAAAGACAAGCTATAATGGGCAATTTCTGTTATGATACAACCTCCACCTCCACTCCCCAAGCTGTATTCCTTATCGTTCCAGACAAGGCCACGCTGGGGCTACTAATTTGACCGATCATGCAGTGTGTCTGGTTTAACTAAAATTGTCGTCGTCGTCCACTGCAGAACAAGAGACTGCAAGAGGCACGAGGGTGCAACACACTGGGACTGTTGGGTGGGGGAGATGGGAGTGAGACAAGGACCAAAGTTTCGGTGGAAGGCACCGAAGAAAGGGAGAAGAGGGGGGGGTAGTTAATTTTCGATGAAACGTTTCGGTCTTGGGTGCAAGGGGAGGAGGAAGAAGAAGAATAAGGGTGGGTGCAGGTGGTGAGGAGAGGTGGGGTTGACTTTCTGGTGTCCCCGAGGGTTGAGGTGACAAGGGCAGGGCAGGGTGGAAGCACAGGTGGTGGGTACCCAGGTGGTGGTTCACTTACAATAAATACACTAATTACTAATAACCACCACCACAGTGAAACAAACCCCCACCCCACTTCCTGTTCCCCCCCCTACCGCTGACATGATAATAATAATAATAATAATAATAATAATGTGCCATACTTTGTGTAAATAAAGAAAAGTTTTTGTTTGGTGTTGATGTTGTTGTCATTGTTGTCGTCTAGAAAAGATGTAACTGTAGAAATAATAGACAAAAAAATGAAATAAAATAAAACTATAAGGGTTGGTTTGAAAGGTTTACAAATCTTTAAACAAGTAAGCCAAAGGGGATGGGAAGAGGTTAAAAACATAGGGGGTGGGGACCTATGTGTCTACAGTTTTGTAAATATTAAATTTTTTTTTTTCTTCACATATTTCTTAATTTCAATAAAATCTCAAATTTTACCTCAAAAATCTGTCTTTGGCTTGGTTTTTTGTTGTTTTTTTTTTGTTTTATTTTTTCATATATATATATATATATTTCTTTCATACATCCACGTCTTTGTCGATGTTGTTGCTGTGATGCTCATACCTGGCTCTAAGGGATTACAGAAACTGGAAGTGGTGTATTTTATGTTCCACCCGCACAAGAGCCAGTCTAGAGCCATTTGGTTATTTGGAAATGTTGAAAAAATGTCTATTAATGCAATGTCTAAATTAATATATATAGGCACACACACATACATACATCCACTGGCAGTGCCCCACCATGGCTACAACCTTAGAGCTGAAACGTATAAAAGAAGAAATATATATATACATAGGCGCAGGAGTGGCTGTGTAGTAAGTAGCTTGCTTACCAACCACATGGTTCCGGGTTCGGTCCCACTGCGTGGCACCTTGGGCAAGTGTCTTCTACTATAGCCTCGGGCCGACCAAAGCCTTGTGAGTGGATTTGGCAGATGGAAACTGAAAGAAGCCCGTCGTATATATGTGTATGTATATATATATATATATATATATATATATATATATATATATATATATATATATACATATATATATATATATACATATATATATATATATGTGTGTGTGTATGTTTGTGTGTGCATCTGTTTGTGTTTGGTAGACGGAAACTGAAAGAAGCCCGTCGTATATATGTATATATATATGTATCTGTTTGTCCCCCCAACATCGCTTGACAACCGATGCTGGTGTGTTTACGTCCCCGTAACTTAGCGGTTCGGCAAAAGAGACCGATAGAATAAGTACTAGGCTTCCAAAGAATAAGGCCTGGGGTCGATTTGCTCGACTAAAAAGGCGGTGCTCCAGCATGGCCGCAGTCAAATGACTGTAACAAGTAAAAGAGTAAAAGAGGCACACACACACACACACACACACACACACAGATCAGGTAATATTTAGTGAAACAATGTAATAAGTTCTCAAGCTGACTTACCACCCAAAACTCCAGCATGGACTGCGACGAAAGCAAAACAAAGTGATTTCACAGCTGCCTAGCAATAATGGGCTTTGGCAGCTTATCATTGAACAGATACAGCAGAAGGAAAATATGAACAGGCAGAAAGACTGGTATCAGATTAGATTACATTTATATATTTAAACTGCAGGTGTGGCTGTGTGGTAAGAAGCTTGCTTACCAACTGCATGGTTCCAGGTTCAGTCCCACTGCGTGGCACCTTGGGCAAGTGTCTTCTACTATAGCCTCAGACCAGCCAAAGCCTTGTTAGTGGGTTTGGTAGACGGAAACTGAAAGAAGCCTATAGTATATATATATATATATATATATATATATATATATATGTGTGTGTATTGGTGTGATTGTGTGGTATTGCTTCCCAACCACATGGTTCCGGGTTCAGTCCCACTGCGTGACACCTTGGGCAAGTGTCTTCTACTATAGCCTCAGACCAACCAAAGCCTTGTGAGTGGATTTGGTAGACAGAAACTGAAAGAAGCCTATAGTATATATATGCATATATAGATATATGTGTGTATGTATAGGTGTGATTGTGTGGTAAAACTTCCCAACCACATGGCCCTGGGTTCAAACCCACTGCATGACACCTTGAACAAGTGTCTTCTACTCCAGCCTCAGACCAACAAAAGCCTTGTGAATGGATTTGGTAGGCGGAAACTGAAAGCAGCCCATTGTATATATGTATACATATGTGTGTATATGTCCTTGTGTGCCTGTGTTTGTCCCCCACCACTGCTTGACAACCGGTGTTGGTGTGTTTACATCCCAATAACTTAGCAGTTTGGCAAAAAAAAAAAATTAGTATTGGGGTCAATTCATTCGACTAAAAGTTCAAAATTCTTCAAGGTGGTGCCCCAGCATGGCCACAGTTTAATGAATGAACCAAAGATATCTAATCACTCTCATTTGGTAGATGGAAATTGAAATGGAATAATGCGGGGAGCTGGCAGAAACGTTAGCACGCCGGGCGAAATGCTTAGCAGTATTTCGTCTGCTGTTACGTTCTGAGTTCAAATTCCGCCGAGGTCGACTTTGCCTTTCATCCTTTCGGGGGTCGATAAATTAAGTACCAGTTATGCACTGGGTCAATGTAATCGACTTAACCCATTTGTATGTCCTTGTCTGTCCCGTCTATGTTTAGCCCCTTGTGGGCAATGAAGAAATAAGATGGAAACTGAAAGAAACCTGCTGTGTCTTTCTTCTCCACTACAACCAGCGTTGGTGTGTTTGGCAAAAGCGAATGGTAAAGTCAGAACCAGGCTTGAAAATATGGATAAAACACTGGGGGTTGATACATTCAGTTAAAAATTCTTTAAGGTGGTGCCCCAGCATGGCCACAGTTTAATGACTGAAACAATTAAGAGATAAAAAAAAAAAAAATTGTTGAGTTGTATATATATAAACACCTTAATCTAAACTGATTAATTTGTTTGACTGTTCATACTTTGATAATACTGTTAACACCCACATATATACACATGCATCATCATCATCGTTTAATATCCGCTTTCCATGCTAGCATGGGTTGGACGATTTGACTGAGGACTGATGAAACCAGATGGCTACATCAGGCTCCAATCTGATTTGGCAGAGTTTCTACAGCTGGATGCCCTTCCTAACGCCAACCATTCAGAGAGTGTAGGGGGTCCTTTTACGTGCCACCGGCACGAAGGCCAGTCAAGCGGTACTGGCAACGGCCACACTCAAAATGGTGTATTTTACGTGCCACCCACACAAGAGCCAGTCCGGCAGCACTGGCAACGATCTAAATATAAACACATATGCATACATATATATATAAGCACACATACATAAACATACACACATATATAAGTAGTCAGTCTACCTGGGTGGTCAACATCAGATGCAGGGAACAGATGACGCAGGCAATGTTACAAGCTTCTCTGTTTCAGGTGCAGACGTGGCTACGTGGTCAAGAAGCTTGCTTTTTGCTAAGGTGCTGGTTTCAGGTTCATTCCCACTACGTGACACTTTAGCTCAAGTGTCTTCTGCTACAGCCCTGGGCTGACCAATGCATGGTGAGTGAATTCGGAGGACGGTAATTAGGTACAGGCTCATTGTATGTGTGAGGGTCTGAATAACCCCCCCACACACACACACACCTGTTTCACCATCACTTGATGACCTAGCAGAGATAAGACAATATTGTTCACTGGAATTTTTTCTGACTCCTGTGCAGGTGGCACGTAAAAAACACTACACTCTCGGAGTGGTTGACATTAGGAAGGGCATCCAGCTGTAGAAACTCTGCCAAATCAGATTGGAGCCCTGGTGTAGCCATCTGGTTCACCAGTCCTCAGTCAAACTGTTCAACCTATGCCAGCATGGAAAGAGGATGTTAAACAATGATGATGATATATATATATATATATATATATATATATATATGCTCCGTTGGATGTGTAATGTCAATGTGAATACCCGTCAGAGTGTAAGTATCTTGAGAGAAAAGCTGAACATTAGAAGCATCAGTTGTGGCGTGCAAGAGAGACGATTGCGCTGGTATGGACATGTGGTGAGAATGGAGGAGGATAGCTGCGTGAAAAAGTGCCACACCCTAACAGTTGAGGGAACCCGTGGAAGAGGTAGGCCCAGGAAGACCTGGGCTGAGGTGGTGAGGCAAGACCTTCGTACATTGGGCCTCACCGAGGCGATGACTACGGACCGAGACCTTTGGAAATGGGCTGTGCGTGAGAAGACCCGGCAAGCCAAGTAAGATCGTTGCCAGTGCCCCTGGACTGGTTCTTGTGCGGGTGGCACATGAGATGCACCATTTTGAGCGTGGCCGTTGCCAGTACCGCCTGACTGGCTCCTGTAGGATTTTCGAGCGAGATCGTTGCCAGTGCCCCTGGACTGGCTTGTGCGGGTGGCACATAAAAGACACCATTTCGAGCGTGGCCGTTTTCGTGCGGGTGACACGTAAAAGCACCCACTACACTCTCTGAGTGGTTGGCGTTAGGAAGGGCATCCAGCTGTAGAAACTCTGCCAAATCAGACTGGAGCCTGGTGTTGCCATCCGGTTTCACCAGTCCTCAGTCAAATCGTCCAACCCATGCTAGCATGGAAAGCGGACGTTAAACGATGATGATGATATATGCATGGCAAAAGTCACGCACCATAGGAGTTAATCAATTAATAACATTTTAAATGTCTAATTTGTTCCAATATTTTCTTATTTGCAGAAATAGTTTTGATGAATTAAGATGAGTGAAAAACAAACGAAGTGTTTATGTATGGGAAAGCAGGAGTTACTCACCGACCTATTGCAGGGAAATTCAACAGGCAGAATCCACATCGATTTTCAGTTGATAAATTGACTGTTGGATGTCTAATTAATCATTTCAAAGAAAGAAACTAGTATTGTCTAAAGAAAGAACTAGAAAGGGATGCAGTAAAATAACAGAGGAATCACTCCGACATGTTAACGAATCCTGCAGGTACAGAATTGAAATGCGTTATGAAACAGAAGCGGGGCATTTTGAACAGAACATACAATTAAATAAGCAGCAAATAAAATTTTCATGTGTAATTATACTCTTCTACTTGTTTCAGTCATTTGACTGCAGCCATGCTGGAGCACCGCCTTTAGTCGAGCAAATCAACTCCAGGACTTATTCTTTAGAAGCCTAGCACTTATTCTATCGGTCTCTTTTGCCGAACCGCTAAGTTACGGGGACGTAAACACACCAGCATCGGTTGTCAAGCGATGTTGGGGGGACAAACACATACATATATATATACATATATACGACGGGCTTCTTTCAGTTTCCGTCTACCAAATCCACTCACAAGGCTTTGGTTGGCCCGAGGCTATAGTAGAAGACACTTGCCCAAGATGCCACGCAGTGGGACTGAACCCGGGACCATGTGGTTGGTAAGCAAGCTACTTACCACACAGCCACTCCTACGCCTACTGTTAATAAATTATTCTTATGATGTGCAACTTCTGCCTCACCCCATGTATATATATAACCCATGCTAGCTTGGAAAGCGGACGTTAAACGATGATGTTAAACGATATATATATATATATATATATATATATATATATATATATATATATATTAATATATAGTATTAGGGAAAAGAACCAAGGTCTATGAACTCATGGATGAAAATCCAGTCACATATAGAAAAAAATTTATAATTAAAAGTACAATAAATGAGTATAATATAATGCAAAGTAAATATCATAAGATCAAGATAATAAAATTACTACACGTGTTTCATAACCAATTTTCAAATAGAAAGAAATTTAAATCGATTAAAACTATCGAAAATCAATTCTATTCAAAAATATAGCTAATCTATATATGTATGTATATCATCGTTTAATGTCTGCCACCTATGCTGGCATGGGTGGGACAGTTTCACGAGAGCCGGCCAGGCAGAAGCCTGCATTAGGCTTCTGTAACTGTTTTGGCAGGGGTTTTACAGCTGGATGCCCTTCCTAACGCCAACCACTCAGCCGAGTGGACTTAGTGCTTTTTATGTGGCACAAAATACAGGTGAGGTCAACTCTACACACATCACTGTCGTATGTGAAGTCGATACATACAACTGCAGCAGTAATGCTTTACATTAAGATCATTCAAACTATATACGATGCTAGTGATGATGATGATGAAGGCGGCGATAGCAATGGTGATGATGATGATGATGATGATGACAAAATGAAGATTCTGAAAAATGTATTTAAAACACATTTATTTAAAAAAAAAAAGAACGGAAAAAAAAATAAAATAAAATAAACATGTAGAATATTAATAATAGTAGTAATATTGGTGATGGTGGTGGTGGTGGCGGTGGTGGTGGTGGTGGTATTTGTGTTTGTAATTAATAGTAGTAGTTGTAGCAGTAGCAGTGTTTTTTTGTTGTTGTTTTTTTTTGTTTTTTCAGGAGAAGGAAGAGACAGCAGAGGAGGCACTTTTTTTTTTTTTTAGTTCCTGAAAAAAAAAAAAATTAAAAGAGAGAGAGAAAGTATCTTTTGTACATAACAATTAGTTCTTGAGACAGAAGGAAATTGGGGGGGATTGGGAGTGGGGGACAGAGAAGGCCTCATTGTTGGGGGGGGAGGGAGTGGGGATTTCAGGAGTCAAAGGTGAGGGAATTGCTGGTGGGTTGGCAAGGTTTGTAAATTTTAAAAATTTCTTATCCAACAAAAGGTCGCCCCCTCCCACATCCATCCACAAAAACATCGCTGCCGCCACCAAGCACGCAATATAATAAATGATTTTTTTTTAAAAATTAAAAAAAGGCCTCTCAAATTTATCATTATTATTATTATTATTGTTGTTTCCATAATAATTAATTAATAATAACCATCAATGTTGTTGTTGTTGTTGCAGTCCTTTAAAAAAAAAAAATGATTACACCAGCCCCCCCCACTCATTCTTAGAGCGGTAGGAGAAACAGGGTGTATATATCTAAGTGTGTGTGTGTAAGTATATATATATATATATATATATATATATATATATATATATATATATATATATATATATATATATATATATATATATGTGCTTGGGTGTGTCTGTATGTAGGTATGTGTGTTTGTACCCCTGTGTATGTTTGCGTGCAGAGGTGAGCTGGATTCCCTGATATTTGCCAAAAACCAATTTTCATACTACTTTGGCAGAACGATAACAAGACGATTCCATAGGAAAAGCTCTCAAAGGTCCACACTGCTGCAAGAGTGGAATGAACTCAACCAGCCTCACTTGTCTCAGTAAACAAGTTGGCTACATTTGGTTTTTTTTTTTTTTTACCATTCATCAAAGTGAATATTAACTTTTGTGTTTGCTGTGCAAAGTTTCCTCATTAGATTCATAAACTTCGTTTTCTGTCGTAAAGATAGGAAGGAAAATTAAAGCAAATGTTTTTTTATATATATATATATATATATATAAAGGATAAAGACACCCCCTTCAGTCACGAATGACCATGGGATTGCACCTAGAAAGTTCCCCTCCGAGGCACAAGTCTGGGTTGTTTTATGGAAGACCAAACAGTCGCCCATGCATACCAACCTCCCCTCGCCACGCCACCAATGTTGTCCAAGGGAAAGGCAAAGGGGCCGATACAGCTTGGCACCTGTGACGTCGCAACTTATTTCTATAGCTGAGTGAACTGGAGCAACGTGAAAACAAAGTGTCTTGTTCAAGAACACAACACACAGCCCGGTCTGGGAATCGAACTCACTACCTCATGACTGTGAGTCCGACGCCCTAACCACTGAGCCATGCAATATATATATATAAATGTGTGTGTGTGTGCGTACATAGAAGATTGTATGCATGGTTGTGTGTGTGTATATATATGTATGGATGGATAAGTAATTGTATGTATGATCCCAACACGCCTTGCACTTTTCTGCCACCCCAAAATCTATTCCTGTTCCATTCTCTACAATTCTCTTAACCCCGTCATTCTAACAGTACACATATGTAAGCATCTAATGTATTGTACTTACCCACCTCCCCATCATCCTTCTCACACAATATTTTATCCTGACTGTATCACTTTGTGGTAGTTTGATGTATTTTACCCGTCCATCTACCTTTCCTGCCTCCTGTTGGCATGCAATAATTTAACCATTGCATGCCAACAATTTTACATCATGGCTGTTTGATGTATTGTACCTATCTACCGTCCAACCACCTTGTGCCCTCACCTAAACATTAATTTGTAATTTCTTTCGGAGGTTGTAAAAGAGATGTATCTATACATTTCCTGTCCTTTTTTATTATATCTCTTTGTGGTTATTTTATCTATCCACCTTGCTGCACCCATCCTCCCTACATCATGGCTGTTTGATGTACTGCACCTTTTGTTTCTATCACCTCTTATTTCTTTACTGCCCAGAAGGGGGCTACACACAGAGGGGACAAACAAGGACAGACAAACGGATTAAGTCGATTATATCAACCCCAGTGTGTAACTGGTACTTATTTAACCGGCCCCCGAAAGGATGAAAGGCAAAGTCGACCTCGGCAGAATTTGAACTCAGAACGTAGCGGCAGACAGAATACCGCTAAGCATTTCGCCCGGCGTGCTAACGTTTCTGCCAGCTCGCTGCCTTCAATCACCTCTTACCCTCGTCCGTAACTTTTAACCATTATTTCCTTCTGGGGTTGCATAAAAGATGTATCAATACATATCCTATCTACGTTTTCATTCTTCTCCTTCATCACCTCATTGCCTTAAGCAACACCTTTTACTCAACAATCACATCACCCTGCCCAATCAATCCTACAATGGTTTTTACCCATATCTTCCACCCTCTACGGACCAATCCTACAAAATGCCACATTCTATTCTTGCAGTGTCTAATTTTCCCCAATAATTCAAACTTAATATTGATATCGTTTCTTAATGAAGACCATCATTAATTTTCTAGGATTTTTCTTTTTACCCTATTTTAATTAACATTAATTTCAAATTTTAGCACAAGGTCAGCAATTTCAGGGGAGGTTCTATATCAGTAACATCGATCTCTGTGTTCAGCTGGTGCTTATATTATTGACCCTGCGAGGATGAAAGGCAAAGTTGACCATGGCAGCATTTTAACTTCGGACATAAAGTTGGAAGAAACGCAATTTGTTCAGTATGGTAATGATGCTGCCAGCTAACCATTTTAATTAATATTAATGGAGACCTATTTAACGAAGTGATGTTTTATTGCAAATTTTGGAATCTTTTATGAAGAACCCGTGATTAATGCTTTGTGGTTAAGCGAAACAGCTGTAAAGAATTTCTGGCAGCTCACCCATTATGTATATAAACATTGATGTAGAAATGTATCAATGTATGTATATCTGTGTATGTCTTATGCAATAAAATCGATACAAAAAGAGTTCATTGATCTTGCTGCAGGGACGCAAGATCCGACATTTCAGATTGAGTCCTCCTTCGGAGGAACATTGACAGGAGAGAAATAAATTGGAGAAAGCAGAGCTTTACATTGTCCGAGTTGAGGTCAAAAAAACTGGCTGCAACCTAGAACAGGGAAAACTCTCTTGTCTCTCCTTTTCTGTCTTACTTGCTTTAGTCAATAGACTGCGGCCAAGCTGGGGGGGGGGGGGGGGGGGTAACGCCATGAAGAATTTTTAGCCAAAATGAATATCAAACCCCAGTAATTTTTTTTTTTTCAAGCCAGATACTTATTCTATTGGTCTCTTTTGCCAAACCACTAAGTTACAGGAAAGTATACACACCATCACCAGTTGTCAAGCGATGATGGGGGACAAACACAGTCTCACACACACACACACACACACACACATATATATATATATACGACAGGCTTCTTTCAGTTTCTGTCTACCAAATCTACTCCCAAGGCTATAATAGAAGACAACTTGCCCAAGGTGTCACACAGTAGGACTGAACCTGGAACCATGCGGTTGGGAAGCAGGAGAAGAACACTCCACGAAATGTTGGATTTTCCATGCCTCACTACAAGTTCACTGCACTCTGTTTATCCATTTTACTATATGCGAGTCTTTCCAATGCAGACCATCCCCCAGTATCTTCGGAATCTGTCTGATCGTATATGTATGCATGTATGTATGTATGTGTGTATGTGTGTATGAATGTATGTATACATATATATAAATATAGGTATGTGGTTATGTCAGTGCACTATGCACCGCCTGGCACTGTTAAAACAGGTATTTCCTGCAGTTTGCTGCACCGCACTGGCACACAATGCGATATTGTTTCCCGTCCTCTGTTATCTTGGCGTCGTTGCGAGGTAGCGTAGTAGGGGCCTCACTGCCTTGGCCCTCGGGGAGAGAAGCATTGTCTACAGTGTTGGCGACGGCTTCTGTTGAACTGCTGTTGTCATCGTCACCCGTTCCATTCATGTTGTCGTGAGGCTGCGTGACTTGTGAGTTGTCAGAGTTGGCCGCTGGGGGCTCGGCTAGGCCTGTGGGGGCCGCAGCCGCCGCCACTGCCGCAGGGATAGTGGAACTTTCCTCGTCGTTGTTGTTGTTGTTGTTGTTGTTTGCGGTGGTGGTGGTGGCGGTGTCGTTTCCATGGCAATCTGTTGTGTGAGAGAGCAGCCCCATGCGGCTGGGCAACTTCTTGACGGGTTCGTTCGTGTGGTCGTCGCCCTTGTTGGCCCCCGGGGACGAGGGGTCGGCCATTGCAGAGGAAGTAGAAGTGTTGAATGCTGATTGGTTGGCATCGACTGCAAAGGAGAATGCAACAAATTAAATAAACACAAACAAACAAACAAACAGTTTTTTTTTATAGATTTGTTAGGTGTGAAGGCGCAATGGCCCAGTGGTTAGGGCAGCAGACTCTGGGTCGTAGGATCGTGGTCTCGATTCCCAGACCGGGCATTGTGAGTGTTTATCGAGCGAAAACACCTAAAGCCCCACAAGGCTCCGGCAGGGGACGGTGGCAATCCCTGCTGTACTCTTCCACCACAACTTTCTCTCACTCTTACTTCCTGTTTTCTGTTGAGCCTGTAATTCAAAGGGTCAGCCTTGTCACACTGTGTCACGCTGAATCTCCCTGAGAACGACGTTAAGGGTACACGTGTCTGTGGAGTGCTCAGCCACTTGCACGTTAATTTCACGAGCAGCAGGCTGTTCCGTTGATCGGATCAACTGGAAACCCTCGACGTCGGAAGCGACAGAGTGCCAACAAAGGTGTAAAGGAGGTAGGGGTGGTATGTCAGATGTGAAGCAGGGGTGACATCATGTCGAGTGTGAATGGGGAATACATCATATCAGGTGTGAATGGGGGTAGGGGGTGACGCGTCAGATATGAAGCGTGGGTGGGGCATCATGTCAAATGTAAAAAGCAGGGGTGACATCATGTTGGGTGTGAAGGGAGGGGGACACATCAAATCATGTGTGAGAGAGGAGACATCAATTCAGGTGTGAAGGGGGGCATACATCAAAATCATGTGTGAGGGGGCAGCGGTGACACCACGTCAAATGTGAAAGTGGGAGGAGGCGGGGGAGGGGACATCTTGCCTTACAATGTAAGAATATTTAGAATATTTAGGTGAGATACGGCCAATTTACATGCTGAATGAATATGTAGGGTAGACCGAGGAAGATGTAGGATTTAGTGGTGAGAAAGGATCTTCAGACATTGGGGCCTCACAGACAGGATGACAGGGGGACTGAGATTCCTGGCGCTTTGCTATGCTTGAGAAGACATGTAAAGCTAAGTAAAATCATTATTTATCTTGCATACAAGCTCGTCCTCTGCATCCCTCTTCTGCTGAGCGTTTACCTGTGATGAGGGAGAGAATAGGTACCAGATCATCTGGGGGAGTGTTAACATGTGATAGACTGGGGCCTTATCCAGGAGGAGATTTATCTCACATCACAATGTGTCTCTGATAAAACACTATATTCTACATTAATCTCAGTTCACATCTAGCCATGTTGAGGGAGAGAATAGGTATCAGATCATCTGGTGGAGTGTTAACATGTGATAGACTGGGGCCTTATCCAGGAGGAGATTTATCTCACATCACAATCTGTCTCTGATAAAACACTATATTCTACATTAATCTCAGTTCACATCTAGCCATGTTGAGGGAGAGAATAGGTATCAGATCATCTGGTGGAGTGTTAACATGTGATAGACTAGTGCCTTATCCAGGGAGAGACATCTTCATCTTTATCTTTCACTTCACAGCATGAAACCACAGCTAAACACTGATACTTAAAGGCTAAATTGTTCCAGTTGTGACCATCCTGTCTTTTATTCAGGCATAGTGTATCTAGGACTACATTATCTAATGTGTCCTACGTTGTTGTTGTTGTTTAGCCCCTGGTCAGTCCTGATCCAGTAGACCTGTGATCAAAGATGCTCCAACTGTGACCATCCTGTCTTTAATTTTGACGTAGTGTATCTAGGACTACATTATCCAATGTGCTCTTCCTTGTTTCTTTTGTTTAGCCCCAGGTCAGTCCTGATGCAGCAGACCTACAATCAAAGACGTTCCAGCTGTGACCATCCTGTCTTTTAAGACATAGTGTATCTAGGACTACATTACCTAATGTGTCTTTCCTTGTTGGTGTTTAAACTCAGGTCAATTCTGACCCTACAGAGCTATAACCAAAACAGTTTTACCATGTAATGTACCCCTTTTCTCTGGTGTGCAAGCTGAGAGACATTTAGCTGCTATATCTAGTTGTTTGGATCAACCATGTGTGTGTGTGTGCGTGAAGAAACACTTACCTGTCATCATGTAGTCGAAGGTCAACTCCTCTCCCTTAGCAATATCTCGTTTGGCAAACAAAGCAATCCGAGGTAAGCGTGGATCAAGGGTGTTAATCCACACACCGAACACTTCCAAATTGGGGTCACACTGTGGATGAAAGACGGAAGATAATGAGGTTGGGTCAACGGTGGCATCAGCGTCAACAACCATTCATGTGTGTGTTAGTAGTGAAAAGATTTACAAGAATCCCATAGCTTTCTTTTGAGTTTAAACATCACACCAGACATTGTAAGGATCAATTTGAAATACACTAATGCCTTGATATACGAGTTAATTTATTCCCAGAGACTGATTGCAAAGCGAAAACTCGTGAAGCAGAGAAATAATTTCCCATAGTAGCAATGTTGTAAGTCGTAATTCATTCCCAGAAAAATATTTCACTAATAAAATTTATAACACTCTGTGCCCGCGACATGTGTAAGGACTTTCGAGAGAGATCATTGCCATTGCCCCTGGACTGGCTCTTGTGCGGGTGGCACATAAAATACACCATTTTGAGCGTGGCCGTTGCCAGTATCGCCTGACTGGCCTTCGTGCGGGTGACACGTAAAAGCACCCACTGCACTCTCTGAGTGGTTGGCGTTAGGAAGGGCATCCAGCTGTAGAAACTCTGCCAAATTAGATTGGAGCCTGGTGCAGCCATCTGGTTTCACCAGTCCTCAGTCAAATCGTCCAACCCATGCTAGCATGGAGGAGCGGACGTTAAACGACGATGATGATGAGGATGAACACTCATGAATAAATGGCAATAAAGCAACAATAAAATGTAAAGAATATTTTATGTAAAGTAAAAAGAATGTCAAGATTATTGATAATAAAAAATATATTATTATTATTATAATCGTTTTCTGAATCACTTTCAGTCACACTAGACTCGCACACACGCCATCACTTGTAGATGTGATCGCCAATTCACAAGCACTCATAGACAGACTTGTAGATTCCTTTTTAAAAAACGAGTCGAGTTGTTTGCTTAGAAGAAGCTTTTTTTTGTTTTTGTTGCTCTCTGTAAATTTCTCAGTAACAAGAAGGAGCATGTTATGGTAGGAGAAACATTTGCACCTTGTTCAAAATTTGGACCTCGTGCTTGTAAAATGAAACTCATAAACCCGGGGTCTCATAAAGCAAGGTATTACAGAACACACACATTTTCTTATTAACTGCTATATATTTCGTATGTGTGTTTCGTGTGCAAGATTCTTGATGTGGATACGTGTGTTGAAAGAAATACAATTAAACCTTGGGAGAGGCATTATGCCGGTAATAAACACACGCACTGGTTCAGTCCTTTATTAATTTATATAGTTTTTTTGTTAAATTATTTCATTGCACTCTTGCAATCTCTTCAGTAACTTGTCTCTCCAGTTTCGAAACAACGCCAAAACAACGCCAGATCATACATTCAAAATAAATGGAAGTGGAGAGACAAGTTAGTGAAGAGATTGCAAGAGTGCAATGAAATAATTTAACAAAAAAATTATATACTGTTTATAAATTAATAAAGGACTGAACCAGTGCGTGTGTTTATTACCGGCATAATGCCTCTCCCAAGGTTTAATTGCTATATATTAGTTTCTGTGATTTCACTGCATTTTATCTCCAACCGATAAATGGTCAGTCTGTTAGCATTGGCATCATTGGCATTAGGAAGGGCATCCAGCTGTAGAAACTACGCTAAATCAGACTGGAGTCTGGTGCAGCCCCCTCAGCTTATCAGCCCTGGTTAAACCGTCCAATCCATGCCAGCATGGACAATGGATGATGATGGTGAATATACTAACCTATCAAACATAAAGCGGTGAGCTGGCAGAAACGTTAGCACACCGGGCGAAATGCTTAGCGGTATTTCGTTTGCCGCCACATTCTGAGTTCAAATTCCGCCGAGGTCGACTTTACCTTTCATCCTTTTGGGGTTGATTAAATAAGTACCAGTTACGCACTGGGGTCGATCTAATTGACTTAATCCCTTTGTCTGTCTTTGTTTGACCCCTCTGTGTGTAGCCCCTTGTAGGCAATAAAGAAATACATACCAACCTATCAAACATTAATTAGAACAGACTATTTCTACTAACGTCCAACGTAACAAGGTGTAACACCTTAATTAGAAGCAGAGGCTATTTCTATTAATGTCCAACAAGGTATAACACCTTAATTAGCAGGACACTTTTACTACTAACGTCCAACATACAAGGTTATAACACCTTAATTAGTGGGACAGATTATTTCTATTTATGTGCAACATAACAAAGTATAAAACCTTAATTATCAGGACAGACTATTTCTACTAACGACCAACATAAGATAGCACACCTGTAATTAAAACAAACCTGACACCCAAAAGCCTCATTATGCCATAAAATTAGGGAACTCACCGAATGGTTCACAAAATGCGACACGTTTCCATAGTAACCAGCATCCACTGTGAACGGGCAATCGCCATCGTTGTAATCTAAGTCAAACAGGTAGGTTCGACCCTCAGCATCGTAACGTTTGCCTCGTCTCTCTGCCTCTTCGTTTGTTATTACCTGGGAAAGAAAAGAAAGAAGGAAATAGAGAAAGGGAATAGCAAATGCTGCCTGCCTGCTCCAGGAATTGAAACCACGTCTTCACGATCACTTATGCGCCCACAGCTGAAACTCAGAGCAGCAACGGACTGACTCGACCAAAATGAAATACTTTCTTATTTACCATAGTAATGAGTACTCCTTCGTCCCGACAGTCAACACTGAATGATGTGTGTGTGTGTGTGTGTGTGTGTGTGTGTGTGTGTGTTGGACAAAAGTTGTAACATTGCTCGTGGTATCTGAAAGTTGTGTCAACTGTAACCTGTGTATCAGTTTTAGCTATGATAGCCAAACTGATATCACAACCTCCGACTGCACAAATATAAACATAGCCTGATGAATAGCAAGCTGAGTGCCCCCTCATTGAGTAATTACTACTTCCAAGGTCCTGCTAGCAAGGGAACACATCTAGCCTGGACTCTATCTGCTCCATTCCCTCAATTTGGATCCTTATTTGCATATATAGCAACCCTAGTTGCGAGCTGTGAACTATGAAATAACTTTTTTTCAGCTTATCAAACTTCGATATGAGAAAAACCCGCAAACTTCCTCTTTTACTTGTTTCCGTCATTTGACTGCGGCCATGCTGGAGGGGGAATACATATGCCATAGAAACCGAGAAACCGGGCCCATAAATCATATATACATATCATCATCATCATCATCGTCGTTTAACGTCCGCTTTCCATGCTAGCATGGGTTGGACGATTTGACTGAGGACTGGTGCAACCGGATGGCTACACCAGGCTCCAATCTAAATTGGCAGAGTTTCTACAGCTGGATGCCCTTCCTAACGCCAACCACTCAGAGAGTGTAGTTGGTGCTTTTACGTGTCACCTGCACGAAAACGGCCACGCTCGAAATGGTGTCTTTTATGTGCCACCCGCACAAGAGCCAGTCCAGGGGCACTGGCAACGATCTCACTTGGCTTGCCGGGTCTTCTCATGCACAGCACATTTCCAAAGGTCTTGGTCAATATATATAAATATTAACTCAGTAGTTAAAAAATAAACATCAGAATTGGGCGAACAACTTTATATCGTCCCCCATATATTCACACCGTTGAACATAAATAAATACATTAGAATACCGGTTGTATTCAGAACTCAAAACCCAAAGGTATACACATATAAACACATGTGAAAAACCTGTAAAGAACAATGCATATGAAAGCATATGAAGAAAATATGAATGTATACATAACAAGGTGACTAGAAATTATAAAAAGGGATCCAGAATAATGTCCATCGTAGAGTGTAGAAGGAATTCAAGTCTTTCCTTGTAATATTGATGGATTACCAGAATGTGGAACCTCTTTGGTGAAGATATTTTTCCCTGATGAAAGGGCCAGTTCCCAGTTTGGTATTAGAATGTATTAATGGATTGTGGCAGTCATCATCATCGTCGTCGTCGTTTAACATCCGCTTTCCATGCTGACTGGCCTTCGTAGGATTTTCAAGCGAGATCGTTGCCAGTGCCGCCTGACTGGCCTTCGTGCGGGTGGCACGTAAAAAGCACCCACTACACTCTCTGAGTGGTTGGCGTTAGGAAGGGCATCCGGCTGTAGAAACTCTGCCAGATCAGATTGGAGCCTGGTGTAGCCATCTGGTTTCACCAGTCCTCAGTCAAATCGTCCAACCCATGCTAGCATGGAAAGCGGACGTTAAACGACGATGATGATGAACTTAAGAACCTCCAACAACTGTGTAAATTCCAGAAATTTCGAACCACTATGCCATATGCCCACGGGCATATGGCTTAGTGGTTAAGAGCATGGGCTACTAACCCCAAGATTTTGAGTTCAATTTTGACCTGAGCAATATTAATTTCGCTGGCTGACTAAAAAAAAGCATGGCACAAGCAGTAGGTTACACAAAAAACTAATGAAACAACAGTGAAAAGAGTAAGAAACATATGAACATACCTCACCAACGTATTCCATCACAAAAGATCCTCGTTTAATTTTTTGAACAGTTTTCACGCCCCATCCGCGCCCGTTGGATGTGCGGAAGACACACACTTTGAACTTGCGACCCTGCTGAACCACCCGGTTTGGGCACTCGGGCCCGCACTTACACCGCCGGTTGCACTCGTATATGGGGACACCGCGTCCCACCCTGAGTCGCTTCCCGCGATAGTATGCAAACTCCGTGCCGCAGTTGGCCGGGCAGCATGACTTTCGCTCGCTGTAACAGTCCGTGCACTCGCACCCCACGAGGGGATCCTGAGGGATGTCGATGCCCTCCATCGCTTTGTAGTCGTTGATGTATTCGAAGTTCTCGGGTGGCCCTTCAAGGTCGACTAAGTTCTCGACACATATGGGCGAAGGATCGGCGCAGACAGCATTCAACTTGTCCTGCCATTCCTTCAGCGCCATCTGCACCACGTGTTTTGTCTGCTTGTAGTGTTTGCTCTTGGTGTTGTTGTAATTATTGTGTCGAATGCGCCTGGGTTTCCGGTCCTTGCACATCATGAGGCCCTTGATGATCTTGTTTGCGCCGCCGTGTTTCACTGTGGTTAGCGACATAATCTGCATCGGCGTGATCCGTTCGTGGACGGGAGATCGGAACAGCTTGTCGAAAAGCTCTTCCACGCGCCGTCGTTTGTTCACCACGTCCCCAGAGTTGCGGTTGTCAGGGGTGGATCGTTTGCGCGACTTCAGAGCAGCTCTTTTTCTGTGGTATTCGTCGATCAGTTCGTGGCATTCCAGGTTAGCCTCAGGCTCCCAGGTATTGAACTCGCTACTCCAGCCTTTCCATTTGATGTAATAATAATTCACATCCTACAATAGACAAATGAAAACAATTAAACACTCGTTGATCAATTAAAATGATGCATAACCATGTGTGCATTTACACACACACACACATATATATATATAGATAGATACATACATACATACATACATACACACACACAACAATCAATAACATGTACAAAGAAAATCATATCTTTATTTTAGATCACACCTTTTAAAAATCCAACAATTGTCTCAAGAGTGGCCGTGTGGTAAGCAGTTTGCTTACCAACCACATGGTTCTGGGTTCAGTCCCACTGCGTGGCACCCTTGGGCAAGTGTCTTCTACTATAGCCTCAGCTGGTGTGTTTACGTCCCTGTAACTTAGCAGTTCGGCAAAAGAGAACGATAGAATAAGTACTAGGCTTACAAAGAATAATTCCTGGGGGGTCGATTTCTTCGACTAAAAGGCAGTGCTCCAGTATGGCTTTGGTCGGCCCGAGGCTATAGTAGAAGACACTTGCCCAAGGTGCCACGCAGTGGGACTGAACCCGGAACCATGTGGTTCGTAAGCAAGCTACTTACCACACAGCCACTCCTATGCCTATGGTATTGGAAAGTTTTCCACAGAAGTCTGAGAAAATCAGTGGCAAGTGAGCCATGACATAAGGGGTTTCAAAAACCATTATGTCCATCGCACTTTGGAGTGCCGCCTTTGGAAGAGTTATATCACAACGTTAGTGCAAATTATCAGTGGAGATGATTCAGACAGAAGAATGGAGTATTCTCTTCTAACGGTCTCTTTTTGCCGAACTGCTAAGTTACGGGGGACATAAACACACCAGCATCGGCCATGACTGCGGTCTCACTTGACTCGACAGGTCTACACAAGCATGGTGTATTGCTTCACTCGGGTCAACAGGTCATCACACGCGCAGCATATCACCCAATGTTTGACCGGTGCTGTTAACAGGCCAGTCACACGACACTGGCATCAGCCACGACTACGATCTCACTCGGCTTGAGAGGTCTTCTCAAGCACAGCACATCGCCAAAGGCCTTGGTCTCTCGTCATTGCCTCTTCGAGGCCCAGCATTTGAAGATTTAGCCCCAACCACCTTGTCCCATGCCTACATAAATGCCAAATTCATCAGTGACGGAGGGGTACACAGAAATGGGGTAGGGTAGGGCTGAAGTAAATATTTATATCTGCCCGTGACATGTGTAAGGATTTTCGAGCGAGATCTTTTCCAGTGCCCCTGGACTGGCTCTTGTGCGGGTGACACATAAAATACACCATTTTGAGCGTGGCCGTTGCTAGTACCGCCTGACTGGCCTTCATGCCGGTGGCACGTAAAAGCACCCACTACACTCTCGGAGTGGTTGGCGTTAGGAAGGGCATCCAGCTGTAGAAACTCTGCCAAATCAGATTGGAGCCTGGTGCAGCCATCTGGTTTCACCAGTCCTCAGTCAAATCGTCCAACCCATGCTAGCATGGAAAGCGGACATTAAACGACGATGATGATGTGATCTAACAGTTAGGACTTGGGTGAGCAAGGAGTGAAGAGATGGGGATGGGGGGGGGGGTGAAGGAAGAAGTTAAGTGAGAATGAATGAATGAACGCCCCTACCTCATCATCTGTGTGATCCACTACAGCTTCCACTTCATATTTTTCATCTTTGTCCCACAGGATCTCACCGCTTTCCATCACTGGAGGAAGAAGAAAAGGGAGGAAAAAAATAATTAACAACAACAACAGCTGTTATCACCATCAACACCACAAACACCAACACCAAAATTGCCATGTGTACATATAGATGTATGTATGTATACTCTTTTACTGGTTTCAGTCACTTAACTGTGGCCATGCTGGAGCACCGCCTTTAGTTGAAGATATATCAAACCGAGGACTTATTCTTTGTAAGCCTAGTGCTTATTCTATCGGTTTCTTTTTGCCAAACCGCTAAGTTACGGGGACGTAAACACACCAGCATCGGTTGTCAAGCGATGTTGGCGGGACAAACACAGACACACAAACATACATATATATATATATATATACACGACGGGCTTCTTTCAGTTTCTGTCTACAAAATCCTTGGGTCGGCCCAAGGCTATAGTAGAAGACACTTGCCCAAGGTGCCACGCAGTGGGACTGAACCCAGAACCATGTGGCTAGTAAGCAAGCTACTTACCACACAGCCACTCAGCGTCCGTTATCCATGCTAGCATGGCTTGGACGGGTTGACCAGGACTGATAAGCTGAGGGGCTGCACCAGACTCCAGTCTGATTTGGCATTGCTTCTACAGATGGATGCCCTTCCTAATGCCAACCACTTTGAGAGTGTAATGGATGCTTTTATGTGCCAGTTTTGTAACACCAGTACCTGCCACGATTATGATTTCACTTGGCTTGATGGGTCTTCTACTCAACCACAGAGTGTTGTTAACGGTCTCAATCATTTGTCAAACATCAAAAATCATAACAAGGTGCCATGCAGTGGGACTGAACCCAGAACCATGTGGTTGGTAATATAATCAACTAGCCTCTACCCCAAAATTTCAGGCTTCATGCCTTTAGCAGAAAGTATTATTATAATTATTATTAAGGCGGTGAGCTGGCAGAATTGATAGCACACCCGGCAAAATACCTAGCGGTATTTCATCCATCTATGTTCTGAGTTCAAATTCTGCCGAGGTCAAATTTGCCTTTCATCCTCTCAGGGTCAATAAAATGAGCACCACTCGAGCACGGGGGGGATGTTTTGATATTATTGACTTAGCCCCTCCCCTCAAATTCCAGGCCTTGTGTCTACAGTAGAAAGGCTTATTATTAACATTACTAATTATGGATTTTAATGAAATAGTCGTTAACAAATTGATGAAAATTTAACATGGGAGGATGCGTGGCTGTTGTAATAGCCACATGTGAAAGTGCGTGGCTGAGTGTGTGAGTGAGTGTGTGTAGGCAACACTACTGCAACACACACACTCCACCATCACCACTCTTTTCCTGCCCCATCCCTTTTTTTGTGGTTAAAACAATGGCAGAGTAGGTAGTGGGGGAGGTAGGTGGGGAAGGAGTGGTCTGTTTCAGTGTGCAACACCACCACCACCACCACCACCACATAATTTTCTCACCCTACCTTAACCCTTCTGCCATCTCCTCAACTCTTTCTCTACCCACCCCCTCTCCCTCCAATAAGACGGAAACTGAAAGACGCCTGTCGTACATATATATGTGTGTGTGTGTGTGTTTGTATGTTTGTGTTTGTTCCCCTAAGATAGCTTGACAACCAACAGTGGTGTGCTTACGTCTCAGTAAATTAGCGGTTCGGCAAAAGAGACCGATAGATTAAGTACTAGGCTTACAAAGAATAAGTTCTGGGCTCAATTTGCTTGACTAAAGGTGGTGCTCCAGCTTTGCCACAGTCAAATGACTGAAACAAGTAAAAGAATATATATATCTATATACATATTTTTTTTCTCCGTATTCTTTCTGTTGAAGAGCGTAGCTCGAAACGTTAAAGACTTTCTCTATTTCTGAGCATTAAACTAATACATCCTTTTGTTGTTTACACCACCTGTCCTCATCTGTTGTTGTTTTTTTTCGTAAATTCGCCCATATATATATACATACATCTATATATACATACATGTATATATATGACAGCTGCATCCTCGTTACACGAGAAAAGCCATTGCCAGAAGACTTACTGAAATGATTCATGATTGTTGCCATGTGATGCCCTTATGTGGCTTTTAAGCCCGGCCAAGCTTTTATACATTTTATTACATACTGGACAACTGTGCTGGCTGGCAAGAGAAACAGGTGCCACCATATGCACTCACTTAACATGTCATTTTAGACCTCCAACTGAGAGGTACACCTTTCTACATTTTACACATGTTCTGTTGTGAATCTTAACAGCCACATCATTGTTTATCATGGGTTGATTTCTGTGAAAATTTTGATGGCTCACCAGGCTTGCACGACTCAAACACCTCCGCCCACAAACCACACACACAAAAAGCAACACTCTCTCACTTTCCACAGGTTCCCCCACCCCAATTCTAAGCCCCCTCCGAATTCACTCTCTTCCTCTCAAACCTTGAACAACCATCATGCACTATCCATCCATCATGGTCTTGTGCCCCCCTCTCCCAATTACCAGCTGCAATTCCTTTCTGTATCAGAGCATTTTTAAGGCAATCCTTAAACTTTAGTTTAGGCTTATGTACTGGTCTCTTGCCATCTTTCCAGCTCATCAGTCATCCTTACCAAATTTTCCCAAATTTTTGTTGAAGGCGTGTTTGGCATTGTCTTGGTTTTTGAAGCATTTCTCACGCAGGAAGTTGTCGAGATGCTTGAAAAAGTGGTAGTCGGTAGGCGAGAAGTCTGGCGAGTATGGCGGATGAGGCAGTTTCGTAGCCCAATTCGTTCAACTTCTGCAGGGTCAGTTGTGTGATGTGCGGCCGAGTGTTGTCATCCTTACCAAATTTTCCCAAATTTTCGTTGAAGGCATGTTTGGCATCGTCTTGGTTTTTGAAGCATTTCTCACGCAGGAAGTTGTCGAGATGCTTGAAAAAGTGGTAGTCGGTAGGCGAGAAGTCTGGCGAGTATGGCGGATGAGGCACAGTTTCGTAGCCCAATTCGTTCAACTTCTGCAGGGTCAGTTGTGCGATGTGCGGCCGAGTGTTGTCGTGGAGAAGAATTGGTCCCTTTCTATTGACCAATGCTGGCTGTTGTTGTCAGAGTTTCTTATGCATTTCATCCATTTGCTGACAGCACTTTTCCGCCGTAACAGTTTCGCCTGGATCCAAAAAGCTCTGACGGATAAGAACGGCCGCAGACCCACCATGACCTTCTTTTGGTGCAACTTTGGCTTCAGGAAGTGCCGTGGAGCTTCATTGACGTCCAACCACTGAGCTGAGCGACGCTGGTTGTCGTAAAAAAATCCACTTTTCATCGCAAGTCACAATCTGGTCGAGGAACAGGTCATTCTTGTTGTGTAAAAGAAGGAAAGACAACACTTCAAAACAGGGTTTTTTTTGGTTGCTGTTCAATTCATGCAGCACCCATTTCTCAAGTATTTTTGTTTTTCCAATCGGTTGCAGATTGTATACATTACGTCTAATTCAGAAGCAAACTCTCGAACAGTTATGCGTAGATTGACTTCAACTAAGGCTCTTATGTGACCGTTGTCAACACCCAATGGCCAACCACTACGCTTATCATCTCCAAGACTCTCGTCACCGCTACAAAATTTCTTGAACCACCATTGTGCTGTACATTCATTAGTGGTTCCTGGGCCAAACGCATCACTTGGCTTGATGTGTCTTCTCAAGCACAGTATATTGCCGATGGTCTCGGTCATTTGTCATTGTCTCTGTGAGGCCCAACACTCAAAAGGCGCTTTTAACATGCCACTAACAATGGCCACAACTAGGATTTTACTTGGTTTGACGGGTCTTCTGAAGCACAGAATATTGCCAAAGATTTTGGTTAGTAGTCATTGCCTCAGTAAGGCTCAACATTTGAAGATCATGCTTCACCACCTCGCCCCATGTCTTCCTGGGTCTACCTCTTCCACAGCTTCCTTCCACTGATAGAGGTTGGCACTTCACACAGCCCTCCACATCCATACATATCACATGACTATACCAATGCAGTTGTCTCCATTCCACACCACATCTGATGCCAAGTTAAGTGTTGCAAATGGTTAGACCATTAGCGTCAGAGGACTCCAAGATCACTGATTCTTCCTTTCATGCCATACAAGAACTTTATCTTCCAATGTATGCCACAGAAGACCTTGTGACGTTTTCAAACTACTGTCAATCTTTGCTGATGTAGTCTGCAAGATGGATCTCCTAAAAGCCATCTTTCCAATCATCTGCCAATCCAGATTGTAACACGCCACCATCATCATCATTTTAATGTCCACTTTTCCATGTGTTGGGCAAAATTTGTTGAGGCAGGTTTGTCTATGGCTGGATGCCCTTTCCTCTCACCAATCCTCACCTATTTGCAATCAAGATAATATTTTTCACCCTCTAGGGCCAGACCGGTTTTCATGGAAGATTGGAAACGAATGACACCGCTTACATGACAGTGACACTCATTTACAACTATCATGCAATGTCAAGACTAGGAGACAGTAACAAACACACACACGACAGGCTTCTTTTAGTTTTCATCTACCAAATTCACTGCCAAGGTGCCACACAGTGGGACTGAACCATGTGGGAAACAAATTCCTTACCACACAGCCACATACACATATGTATACATACATATATATATATATATATATATATATACACATATATATAAACACACACACACACACATATATATATATACACACACACACACATATATATATATATATATACATGCACACACATATATATATATATATGCACACACACACATGCACATATGTGATCTCTGGTCAACCGTACCCAATTTTTACAGTTGTCACCTACTCTTCCTCCTTCCTATTCTTTATATTTTTCCCTCTCTCCCTTTTTTTTCCTTATTTCTAATAATCTCCCACACTTTCAGTTTTCTTGCTCCCACTCCCTCTATCTTTACCTTTCCAGCTTCACCCCCTCCTGGGCCACTCCCTCCTACCCCCCTCTCATCTATAACGCAAGGAGACATGTAGCTCCTCTCCAGCAACAAACCTGTTCTATTCTGCCCTCTTCACCTCCTCTCCACACCCAAAACTCTCATCCCTTGACATAATGCCCACCACTCAGCCAAATGACATCCTAGTCTTGCAGGCTGCACAGTGACTTCACTAGCACCGATGCACCATCGTTTAACATCCATTTTCAATGCTGACATGTGTTGGATGGTTTAGCAAGAGTTGCACCCGGCCCTGATTGTCTGTTTTGCCTGGGTTTCTTTGACGGGATGTCCTACGTAATGCCATCCACCTGACAGAGTGTACTGCTGGGTGTTTTTAATGTGGCACCAGTATCATGCTAGGAAAGGCATCAAGCTATAGAAAACATGCTAAAGCAGACACTGGAGCACAAATGCTCTCTTTATAGAATCTTGTCAAACTGTCCAACCCATGCCCACGGTTTGACAATCTCTTTAAATGTAATATAATTTTTAAATCTTTGGATTTTTTAAAAATATGCTAGACCACTGGTTTAAATTGATGATGAATAGATAGACATTGATAGAGATAAACATTGACAGAGAGACAAAGAGATAGACTCAAACAGAGATAGACACAGGCAGAGATAGACTCAGACAGAGATAGACTCAGACAGAGATAGACACAGACAGATAGACACAGAGATAGACATGGACAGAGATAAACAGAGATAGACATAGACAGAGATTGACAGAAACAGACAGATAGAGATAGACAGACAGACAAAGAGATAGACAGACAGACAAAGAGATAGACACAGACAGATTAGACTAAGAGATAGACACAGACAGACAAAGAGATAGACAGAGATAGTCATAGAGATAGACAGAGATACACACAGAGATAGACATAGAAATAGAAAGGCATAGACAGACATAATGAGAGACAGAGATAGACAGAGACAGACAGATAGATAGGCAGATAGACAGATATATAGACAGGGAGATAGATAGATAGACAGATAGGGAGATAAATAGATAGATAGACAAATAGATAGGGAGACATAGACAGAGATAGATAGATAAACAAATAGATAAGGAGACAGATAGACAAATAAATAGGGAGATAGATCGATCGATAGATAAACAGATAGGGAAATAGATAGACCGATAGATAGATAGACAGACAGCCATTTTGATAGGGAGATGTATAGATAGATAGACAGGGAGATATATAGATAGTTTCCAAGATGCAAACATAGATATTTAGAAAGTGAATGTGAAATAACGAGATTCAAACTCACGTCTGTCTAGCAGCTTTGATGCCATCATGGGGCCGACTTTCTTCAACATTAGATAAACCAAATATCTGTTGGTCTCCGATGAGAACTTCACGTTCTCTTCTTGGCACATTCTCTGCAGATCCAAAATCCCCGACAGGCAAGGCACCTGCACGTCGTCTTCCTGGCGATGCATCCTCGCCTCCACTTCTTCCTTTTTCTTCAGGATTATTATTGTTACTGATCGATTTAATCAATTGCTAGATTAGGTGAGGGCCACAAGGGCCCAAACCTGTCTTTTTTTTATATACCAACCGATTCAAAACATGTATGTATATGTGTATGTATATATATGTATGTATGTATAGGAATGTATTTACGAATGCGTGCGTTTGTGTGTGTATGTACAAATATGTTGTGTCGGAGATGCTTGTTTCGGTGACTTCCGGTGAGGTTTGGAATTGAACTCGAAACGAAGATGATAGTAAAATACCGATATTATAATAATAGCAGCAGTAGTGGTAAAAACTAATAATAACTAATAAGAAGAAGAAGAAGAAGAATAAAAAGAATAGTGGTTGTTACTGTTATTGTCACTGGCGGTGTGTAAACTCCTCGTGGTGTTTTGGTCTTTGTGTAGAAAGCCGTTTTGGTCTCGCAATCAAGCTGGGATTACGACGATAATGATGATGATGCTGTTGATGACGATGGCGATTGATGTTAAACGTTAAATGACGACGACGGTGGTGGTTGTTAATGAAAGCCTGGATATTCGAGGTCAATTAAGGGCGGCAAAAGAATGTAGCGCTCGTTCCGGTTAATTAATTAATTAATTAATTGACAACGTTGATGATGATGATGTCAAAAATGGTGATGCGCTTCTTTCTGATCAAAGCGATCTCGGTTTCAATTCAGCTGGGAGCCAAATTAACGAGTGTTTCAACACCGGGAGGGGTTGTGTTATGTTTGCGTTTGACTATGTGCCTCGGTGGACTTACACACTCGCTTCCGTGAATGTATGTGTGTCTGTACGCCTCGCTGGACGAGAACTCCCGTTTACAAGAGTCTGTAGGTGCCTCGATGGACGTAGACATGCGCTTGTGTGTCTGCACATTTGTGTAACTCGATCGATTTAAACATCCGCTTTGTTTGTAGATCTCTGTGCCTCGGTGGACGTAGGCGCCTGCTTGTGTCTGTGCGTAGCTAAGTCTCAGTGAACTTAGATGTTTGTGTATCTGTATGCCTCCGTGGATGTAGACACTAGCTCATATATATGTGTAGTGCCTCGATGGACGTAGACATGCACTTATATGTCCGTGTAATGTGCCTCGATGGACGTAGACACCCGCTTTTAAGTGTGTACGTACCTCGATGGACGTAGATATTCGCTTTTAAGTGTCTGTTTATCTGTGTGTCTCGGTGAACTCAGACACTCGCTCATATACATGTGTATGCCTCGATTGGCGTAGGCACTTCGTATATATGTCCTACACACAACAGCAATATCCGTGTAATTAATAATCCGTGGAGTATAAAGGAGGGAGGGAGAACCAAAAGTCAATTAAGAAACAAATGCTTTAGGTCCGGTTTGGTTTAATTAAGATGCGAACAAAATTGTGATGTTGGACACAGCGATGGTCCTAATTGTTATGACTTGTTGTTGTCACCTCTTATTTCCCGAACGATTGGTGCCATTATTGTTGTAGAGTGCAGGAGAGGAGGAGAGGTTGGAACACTCGGAGAGAAAAGGAAAACGACACGCGGCTGGTGTTACTGTGTATGTGTGTGTGTATATATATATATATATATATATATATATATATATATATATCTAGATGTGTGTGACTATGTATGTAACAACAGTTATGTGTGAATGTAAGTTTGTATATAACTATAGATATGTGTGATCGTATAGATCTATAGATATGCGCGTCAGTATATATGTCTATATATCCTCCGTGTGTCTATATATATTTATATCCTCCATGTGTCTGTGTACATTTCTAGATGTCCTCCGTGTTGCGGCCGTGGTTCCATGTAATGTGATCCGTGATCGAATTTCAGGGTAACTGCGAGGAAAGAAAAGAAGAAAAAAAAAATATAAGATTTCGTTGTTTTTCTGTGTAACTTAAAAACTATATTCCTGTGTGTCTCGGGGTGGAATTTCCTAATCAATATTATTATTATTATTATTATTAATACGATCGGCTTTGTCTGATCGCTTTTGTAAATCTTTTACAGAGCCATTATATATATATATATGGGGAATGCATGTGTACATCGATGTATACATGTGTGTGTGTATGCGTGTTTGCATGTATATATATATATATATATATATATCTGCGTGTGTACGAATGTATATGTACATGTGTGCGTATATCTATATACATATATATTTATGTATCTACGTATATATGTGTGTATATATATATATATATATAAATTACTGACCGGCTTGTATCCTATGTTGTATTCTCTTTCTCCAGCTATTTCTTGGTGTGATCCGGCTCTCATTCACATCCTAACAGAAATATACATACATATATATACATAGATGTCCTTACATCTATATAATTCTCTTTCTCCAACTATTTCTTGGTGCGATCCGGCTCTCGTTCACGTCCTAACATAGAAATATACATACATATATATACATAGATGTCCTTACATCTATATACCTACACAGCTAAATATATATATATATATATTTATATACAGTACTAAGGGTTCGATTCCACACGAAATCGCACAGTTGCAAGTGGGAAGCCGGCCGGCGTCAGTGGTGGGGTTGGGCGCCTGGCTGTGTGTACTTCTTCGACAGGGATCGAACTGGCGCCGTCAGCTTGGCAGGAAGCTGTTGGACACATTCAAAAAGTTCGCGGCCATACTCTTCTGCCAACTCGATCGTCATTGGTCGAGACGAAACGCACGTGACCAACAGTAGGCGGGAGAAAGAAAAAGTGGTTCTTCCTTGAATGTGACAAGGGGAGATCACTCTCACTTTCTCGCGCGCTCTTTTCCTCCCCCTCCCTCTCGTATATTACATCTGCCATTCTCTTACTGCCCCTCTCTCTGTCTCTCTTAATTACTCTTCCCACTCCTCTAGTTTAATCACTTTTGCACTCTATCCCTCCCTCCCCCTTCAGTTCCGACTGTGGTCTCTTACTATCCCTCTCTCTCTCTCTCAGTTTTATATATTACCTTTTCTACAGCTCCCTTTTTCTTTTTACTCTTTCTATTACTCCCTCTTTCTCTTTTTCGCATTCATTTTAACTTACCTTCTTTGTCACTTTTTCTCCTCTTTCTTTGCTTCCATTCTCTCGCTTACGCTCTTCCACTCTTACTCTTTCTCTTTCACACTTCCTCAGTACCCCCTCTATCCCTCTCTTTCTCTCTGTCACTCAGTCTAACTTCTTACTCTATCTTAACTTACACTCGCGCTCTTCTCTCTCAGCGAGTGAGAGTCTTCCAGACAAAGCCGGGTTCACTTCCTTTTCTTACAAACACGAAACGAAGGCCATACCGAGGCTGCTAAAAGCGGCGTTGACGGAAAATAGACTAACAATAAAAGTTATTCCAGCCGCGACCATCCTTGTCTTTTATATACACACAGTGTATCTAGGACTACGTGATCTAATGTGTCCTTCCTTGTTATTGATGCTTAGCCCCGAGTCAGTCCTGATCCAGCAGACTTATGATCAAAGACGCTCCAGTTGCGACCATCCTGTCTTTTATACAGACACAGCGTTTCTCGGACAACTGTGTCCGTTCTTGTTGTTTTTTTAACCCCAGGTCAGTCCCTACCCAGCTGACCTATGATCGAAGATGTTTTAGCTG
The DNA here is from genome assembly GCF_046866305.1 of Octopus bimaculoides. NCBI lineage: Eukaryota > Metazoa > Mollusca > Cephalopoda > Octopoda > Octopodidae > Octopus > Octopus bimaculoides. The sequence goes on along the minus strand of NC_142957.1, from coordinate 8,523,216 downwards.
TGAACATCGAATGTATTTTATATACGCAATATATGATTTACATGCATCAGTCAATAAAATAAGAATGATAAGGCGGCGGGGTGGCGGAATCGTTAGCACGCAGGACAAAAAAGAAACACAAACTTAGCGGCGTTTCGTCCCGTCTTTACGTTCTGGGTTCAAATTCCGCCCAAGCTCAACTTTGTCTTTCATTCACTAAATGACGATAAGATAAGTACCAGTTGTTCACTGGAGTCGATGTAATCGACTAGCCCCTCCGCCGAGGTCGAGCTTTAACCTTTCATCCTTTCGGAGGTTGATGAATTTAGTACAAGTTAAACACAAGGGTCGATATATGTAAACGAGTTAACCCCGTCCCTTACACCAAGATTGCTGGGTTTTGTGCCAAAATTTGATACCATTATTACGGGAGAGTTAAATCTGAAGGAATTTGGCTGCTGTTTCTAGCATATGATTGACTGCACAGTGGCTTCTTCTTTGTTTCGGGAGTAGTTGATGTTGTTATAGTTACTGTTGTCGTTGAGCGACCTGGCAGAATCGTTAGAGCGTCAGGGAAAATATTCGGTGCAGTTTGTTCCAGGGCAATCCTTCGGTATCGGTAGACGACACCATTCACCCACGCAACCTTCCTTTGTGATATAGACAAAGAGACGTCGTCTCCTTATACCGACACTTCGTTGGCCAATACCGAAGGGTCGCCTATTTCAGTTCTTTACAACCAACGTTCAATTCCCGCCGATTCAACTTCACATTTTATCCCTTTCAGGGGTCGATAATAAATATTACCAGTCAAGTACCGAAAATAAAAATGAAAGAAAAAAAAAAGACATATACTGCATTCTTGTACAATAGCGTCGGAAAATATTTAATGCTTCTTAAACTGTAATTTCTTCGAATGTGTGGGTGTTTCAGCCATCGTAGATCCCAGTTCTCTTGTACTCTTTTACTGGCTCCAGTCGTTGAACTGCGGCCAGACTGGAGCAACGCCTTGCAATGTTTAGAATTCACATTGGCACCAGTGCTTATTTTACATCTGGTAATTATTACGTTGGTTGGTTTTATTTGGCCGCATTGTTAAGTTATGAGGATGTAAACAAACCTACACTGGTTTGTCAAGTGATCAAGGTTCAAACACACACACTCATATGTACATATCTGTATTTATCTATCTATCTATCTCTTTGTCTATCTTTCTCTCTGTCTGTTTGTCGGTCTATGTGTGTGTATATTTGACGAGCTTCCTCATAGTTTCCATCTATTAAATTATTTCACAAGGCTTTGGTCAGCCCAATGCTGTAGTAGATGATATTTGCTCAGGGTACCATGCAGTAGGACTGAATCTAAATGCCACATGGATACGAGCAAACTTTCCCAGGGTTAAAAAGAATAACAAAAACATGGAGGAAAAGACCCCCACCCCCACCTAATTCTCCGATTCTCCCCCTCACCCCATCTTTTCATTATTTTGCAGTTTTGCTTCTTTTTTCCTTTTACTTGTTTCAGTCATTTGACTGTGGCCATGCTGGAGCACCGCCTTTAGATGAGCAAATCGACCCCAGGACTTGTTCTTTGGAAGCCTAGTACTTATTCTATCGGTCTCTTTTTGCCGAACCGCTAAGTTACGGGGACGTAAACACACCGCCATCGGTTGTCAAGCGATGTTGGGGGAACAAACACAGACACACAAACATATACACACACATACATATATGTATATAATAATATCAGGGACAAAATCCAAAATTACAGGTAAAAACTCAATTAAAATCAATTTATAAAAAATTAAAATTAAATTGAGCTTTATAGATAAAATATACTTGGTTATTTTCCCTGAGAATTAACATTGCTATATATATATATATATATATATATATATAATAATTTTCCCAGAGGATGTAGCAACCGTTACCAATATAGCATAAGAACTTACCTTAGGAGATCATTAACTAGATTCCTTAAGGGTCGTTCTCACAGTTTATATTTATATTATAAGGTTTTTAAACTTTTAAATTTTCATCGAATTTGAAGTCTCTGTCTCTTTTGAATATGAAAATTTAAAAGTTTAAAAACCTTATAATATATATATATATATACATATATATGACGGGCTTCTTTCAGTTTCCGCCTACCAAATCCACTCACAAGGCTTTGGTCGGCTCGAGGCTATAGTAGAAGACACTTGCCCAAGGTGCCGCGCAGTGGGAATGAACCCGGAATCATGTGGTTCGTAAGCAAGCTACTTACCACACAGTCACTCCTATGCCTATTGAATTTATTTCTATAATTCTGTGATGCCAACTCAGAAATATGTGCAACTGAGTTGGCCAAGCCATGTACAGGGTGCTGTCAGCAAGGTGAAAGTTGGCATTGAGTACAGCAAAGAATTTAGAGTACAAGTAGAAATTCACCTGGGCTTGGTTCTCGGTCCTCTCTTGTTCATCATTGTACTCCAGGTTATAATAGATGAATTTAAGATTGGCTGCCCATGGGAACTCCTTTACGCTGATGAGCTTGTTCTTATAACCGAATCTCTAATAGAAATTAAAAAGTGTAGCCTTGAACTAGTTGATCACCTTCCTTATTCTCCTGATTTGACCTCATCTGATTATTATTTGTTCCTTAACAGGGAAAAACACTTGGGTAGGACCTAGTATTGCAGTGATCTCTATCTATCTATCTAGGTTGTCCTACAAAATACCCCAAGACTTTTTCCACATGTTTTCCCCATTTATCTCAATCTTCCATAGTTGTTGTTGGCACTCCATCACTTATGACATCGAGGGTTCCAGTCGATCCGATCAATGGAACAGCCTACTCGTGAAATTAACGTGCAAGTGGCTGAGCACTCCACAGACACGTGTACCCTTAACGTAGTTCTCGGGGGAGATTCAGCGTGACACAGAGTGTGACAAGGCTGACCCTTTGAATGACAGGTACAACAGAAACAGGAAGTAAGAGTGAGAGAAAGTTGTGGTGGAAGAGTATAGCAGGGTTCGCCACCATCCCCTGCTGGAGCCTCGTGGAGCTTTTAGGTGTTTTCGCTCAATAAACACTCACAATGCCCGGTCTGGGAATCGAAACCACAATCCTATGACCGCGAGTCCGCTGCCCTAACCACTGGGCCATTGCGCCTCCACTGATCTTCCATAGCACCTTCCATACCAGTATCCTCCAGCAAGTTGTCTATAAAGATCATCTTCCCCCTTCCTCTCCTGGTTCTTCCTTCTGTTGTTAATGACTTTTTTTCGGCAACAGGATGAAATCGTCTTCACCAATGAGATCCAAGAACTGCAACGCCAATGAAAGAAGTGTGTGGACCACAAGGATGACTATATTGAAAAATGCGGGTGACACGTAAAAGCACCCACTACACTCTCTGAGTGGTTGGCGTTAGGAAGGGCATCCAGCTGTAGAAACTCTGCCAAATTAGATTGGAGCCTGGTGTTGCCATCCGGTTTCACCAGTCCTCAGTCAAATCGTCCAACCCATGCTAGCATGGAAAGCGGACGTTAAACGATGATGATGATGATGATATATATATATATACACTCTCTGAGTGGTTGGCGTTAGGAAGGGCATCCAGCTGTAGAAACTCTGCCAAATCAGATTGGAGCCTGGTGTAGCCATCCGGTTTCACCAGTCCTCAGTCAAATCGTCCAACCCATGCTAGCATGGAAAGCGGACGTTAAACGATGATGATGATGATTCGATCTCATTTCATGAAAGTATCTTGGTTAGCCTATGGACTTTTTAGCCGACCCTATGTGCATGTGTGTGTACAATAAAAGAATGACAAAAGAGCTGGAATTTCTTTTATCCATTTCATTAACTTACAAGGTTCTGTTCTCAGTCCTGTCCTATTTATTACAGTCCTCTGGATCACAATGGAGGAATTTAAGGCTGGTCTCCCTCCCATGGGAACTCCTTGATGCTGATGACATTATTCTTACAGTGGAGTGTGTAGAAGAATTAAAAATTAAAATTCCAGACGTGAAAGCAATACTTCGAATCAAAAGGCTTTTAAAGTTATCTTAGCAAAGACCAAGGTCCTAGTTAGCAGGAAAACAAACAGGACACTAATCCCTTCAGGTAAAGGGCCCTCTTTGATATGTAGAAAAGGTGCAGGTAGAGAAATTCCTTACAGTGCCAACTATGAGCACATTGCCAAAAGATTCTCTTGAATGCCTTGATGGCTCACTAATTAGTTGATAGCTTTTATTCGTTGCAATTAGCAGGGGATACCGTTTCTCTGAAAGTGCAGTAACCAGAGTAAGAATGGGTTGGGAGAAAGTTCAGGGAGCTACTGCGACTGTTAGCAACAAGGGTCTTTTCCCTAAGAGTGAAAGATTGAGTATATGATGCTTGTGCTAGAACTGTAATGTTGCAGGGTAGTAAGACAGCAGTGTAGTGGCACAAAATTATAGCCGCCATTGAGGAAGTACTATCTGCACAAGCGCAAGGGACTTGCCTTTCCGGAAGCCCCTCTTGAGCGCGACACCATCGATGTGACAATACCTTGGTCCTCAACGAAGCACTCTTCACCACGATGCCATCGATGGTGATAGCTACTTGCTCCTCTGGCATGCATCAAGGAAGCTCTTAATCTTCCAATACTGATTACAACTTAATCAGGGGCTGCTAAGCTGAAGGACACGGGATTTGTAAAACCAAGCATCATCAAAAAATAAAACTTATTTTTATTATGTTGTTAAATTGTTCTACTGTTTCTTCATATATAATTATGTTGAAAGGTGATAGAGAGAGACTAATGTCTCTATTGCGCTTATCAACCTTTTACAGCAGCCTTGATTGTAGAGGACTTGAGAAAACTGGATGTGCAATGTAAGTATGCATGAACGACTTGTATAAATGTACTGAGAGAAAGATTGGGCGTAAGAGGCACCAGATCTTGTATGCAAGAAAAATGTCCATGCTGGTATGGACATGTGCTGTATATGGATGAGAGTTGTTTTATAAACAAGAACTGATCATTAAATGTGGCAGAAGCCTATAGAGAAGGAAGACCCAGGAAGACATGGGAGGAAATGGTGAAGGCTGATTTTAGGATCCTGAGCTGCACAACAGACACGTGAGGCATTTCGACAAGTACTGCCTGTATTTAAAAATGAACAAAGCATAGCTAACAATCCAAAGACTAAAGTGTTCTGGAAATATGCATGCTGAAAGCACAGGCCTCACTTTCCAAGCGGCCCGCTTTGCAATCCTCCCATGGGTCACATTACGGATAGCCCTAAAGAATGTACAGAGTTTATTGTTGAATGCCATGCAGGCAATTTTGCAGTAAAAATCCAAATGTACCATCTTCATTGCTATTGAGACCAAATTCCATAACACCTCTTTACTCTCTTTTACTCTTTTACTTGTTTCAGTCATTTGACTGCGGCCATGCTGGAGCACCGCCTTTTAGTCGAGCAAATCGACCCCGAGGACTTATTCTTTGTAAGCCTGGTACTTATTCTATCGGTGTCTCTTTGCCGAACTACTAAGTTACGGGGACGTAAACACACCAGCATCGGTTGTCAAGCCATGTTAGAGGGAGAGGGATAAACACAGACACACAAACACACACACACACATATATATATATATATATATATGGGAGAATGTACGAAAAAACAACAACAGACGAGGACAGGTGGTGTAAATAACAAAAGGATGTATTAGTATGACGCTCGGGATACATATACATATATACGACGGGCTTCTTACAGTTTCCGTCTACCAAATCCACTCACAAGGCTTTGGTCGGCCCGAGGCTATAGTAGAAGACACTTGCCCAAGGTGCCACGCAGTGGGACTGAACCCAGAACCATGTGGTTCGTAAGCAAGCTACTTACCACACAGCCACTCCTACGCCTATCCATATATACGACGGGCTTCTTTCAGTTTCCGTCTACCAAATCCACTCACAAGGCTTTGGTCGGCCCGAGGCTATAGTAGAAGACACTTGCCCAAGGTGCCACGCAGTGGGACTGAACCCAGAACCATGTGGTTGGTAAGCAAGCTACTTACCACACAGCCACTCCTACGCCTATTGAATTTATTTCTGTAATTCTGTGATGCTAACTCAGGAATATGTGCAACTCTGCTTCCTTTCTAACCTTGAAGGTTTTGTTTACCTGCTTCTCAAGGATGGCATCCGGCATCCCCTTTATACTGTACCAACTTTCTCTCCTTTTTCCAATTTGGCTTTAATAATTATGTTAACGAAGGCGGCGAGTTGACAGAGTCATTAGCAATGTTGGGCAAAATGCTTAAAAGAGGCATTTTGTCAGTTTTTATATTCTGAGTTCAAATTCTGCCGAGGTCAACTTTGCCTTTCATCCTTTCGGGGGTCGATAAAATGAGCACCAGTTGAGCATCGGGGTCGATGTGATTGATTTTCTCCCTCCTCCTAAATTGCTGGCATTGTGCCGGAATTTGAAACCAATAGTGTTAACTCAGAACAATGGAAAACTGCCAATGTTACTCCTCCTCTCCATAAAGGGTGGCCAAACCTGTCAGTTACGATCCAGTCATTTTCAGAAGCTGTCTCACCAAATTAATCCAATCCTGTGTCAGAGAGACACTCAGGAAATTCTCTTAGCCCTGTTCAGCCCTTACAATTTGAATTTATCCCTAGCTGCAGTTGCTGTGACCACCTCATGGAATTTCTTAAAGACATCAACCTAAATCTCAGATGCTCGCTCATGAGTAGATGATATCTATCTTGAAGGACAGGGATGAGTAGAGATTGCAAGAGTAGAGATTGCAAGGGAGGGTGAGGAATAGTTAAGGATTGGAAAAGAGTGAAGGTAAGGATATAATGAAGAACAAGGATTGAGGGGGAGGGATAGGGGAGAGAAAGTAAGGATCTTCCTGGATCTCCCTCTTCCACAAGATTCATCCACATTAAAACATTGGCACTTCTTTATACAGCATCCCTCATCCATATGCATCACACGTTCATACCAATTCAGTCTTCCTTCTTCCACTCTTTCCAAGCTTTCTTGTAGCAGTGATTCAAAACCAAACCACTAAGTAACTGGTTAGACATCACAATCAAACCACAGTTATTTCACATGATCAGTCTGTTGTTGTTGGCAATCCGTCGCTTACGACGTCGAGGGTTCCGATCAACGGAACAGCCTGCTCGTGAAATTAACATGCATGTGGCTGAGCACTCCACAGACACGTGTACCCTTAACGTAGTTCTCGGGGATATTCAGCGTGACAGAGTGTGACAAGGCTGACCCTTTGAATTACAGGTACAACAGAAACAGGAAGTAAGAGTGAGAGAAAGTTGTGGTGAAAGAGTACAGCAGGGTTCGCCACCATCCCCTGCCGGAGCCTCGTGGAGCTTTAGGTGTTTTCACTCAATAAACACTCACAATGCCTGGTCTGGGAATCGAAACCACGATCCTATGTCCGCGAGTCCACTGCCCTAACCACTGGGCCATTGCGCCTCCACTACATGATCAGTCTATTAAGCAACCAACCAACATTAAGCCATCATGTGATTCAATCTTCTAGAATCTTCTCCTTGTGACCTATAAAAAGGCTGCTTTTGGTGGTAATTAATTGCAGCAAGTGAGATGGTGGTAATTAATTGCAGCAAGTGAGATGGTGGTAATTAATTGCAGCAAGTGAGATGTGTCTCCATTCTTGCCTCACCTGATGGTGCACATTTTTATAAGCCAAACATTCCAGGAAGGCAGCTAAGACAGATGGTGCAAATAGCTAACATAAACCTCTGTTGCCATGAATATAGAACAATTGCTTCCAGTTATGGTCAGCAAGCCACATGTTGCTGTATCAATGACGTGTCATAAACTCCAAGCAGTGTTTTACTCCCGGTCTGTAATTATTGCTGTTTGTCAACAGTAAAAGGCTGGCACAGTTTGTCTTTATGTGCGATAATAATTTTTTCTTTTAAAAGTTTGCAGGTGTTGTTCATTTACTTCTTTATGTGGCCCAAGAAACATATTTTTATTCATCATGCAGGCGCAGGAGTGGCTGTGTGGGAACTAGCTTGCTTACCAGCCACATGGTTCCGGGTTCAGTCCCACTGCGTGGCACCTTGGACAAGTGTCTTCTGCTATAGCCTCGGGCCAACCAAAGCCTTGTGAGTGGATTTGGTAGACGGAAACTTAAAGAAGTCCGTCGTATATATGTATATATATATATATATGTGTGTGTGTTTGTGTTTGTCCTCCTGACATTGCTTGACAACCGATGCTGGTGTGTTTACGTCCCCGTAACTTAGCGGTTCGGAAAAGAGAGACTGATAGAATAAGTAGTAGGCTTCCAAAGAATAAGTCCTGGGGTCGATTTGCTCGACTGAAGGCGGTGCTCCAGCATGGCCGCAGTCAAATGACTGAAACAAGTAAAAGAGACAAAAAGAAAAAGAGAGTATGCCAACTCTTTGCAAACTGTTGAGATCATACACATATTTCATCTCTTGACAGACAGAGCACTGAAGGCAGTTGAATGAAATCTACCTCCAACTCTTGGCAGGGACATTTGCACAGATGACTCCAGGTTCTTGGACAGACTGAACTTAACATTCACACACTACCTCATAAGTAGCTGATTCAAACACAGCATGGTTTTTTCCATCTCCCCCATTTTGTAATTATTGCCGTTACTATACTCTTTTACTTGTTTCAGTCATTTGACTGTGGCCATGCTGGAGCACCACCTTTAGTCGAGCAGATCGACCCCAGGACTTATTCTTTGGAAGCCTAGTACTTATTCTAACGGTGTCTCTTTTGCCGAACCGCTAAGTTACGGGAACGTAAACACACCACCATCGGTTGTCAAGCGATGGTGGGGGGACAAACACAGACACACAAACACACATACATATATACATATATACGACGGGCTTCTTACAGTTTCCGTCTACCAAATTCACTCACAAGGCTTTGGTCGATCCGAGGCTATATTAGAAGACACTTATCCAAGGTGCCACGCAGTGGGACTGAACCCAGAACCATGTGGTTGGTAAGTGAGCTACTTACCACAAAGCCAATGTTTTTAGGCTTAGCAAATTCATGCCTTTGTATGAATTCAGACAGCGGTGTTTGGCAGTGTTGACCAATAGTGCTGTCTGCGAAAAACATTTCTCACCATGTAAACAACAAGTGTACGATGCATGTGTTTATTGTGCTTGGAGATGTATGCAGGCTTGCAGCATATCCTGTGCATGCATTTTAATAATGGTGATGTAGCTCCCATCACCAGATGTGCAGTGCTCGCTTTTAAAGGATGAGGAGGAGGAGCTGGACGAAATGCTTAGCGGTATTTCGTCTGCCACTGCGTTCTGAGTTCAAATTCCGCCGAGGTCGACTTTGCCTTTCATCCTTTCGGGGTCGATAAATTAAGTACCAGTTACGCACTGGGGTCGATAAAATCGACTTAATCCGTTTGTCTGTCCTTGTTTGTCCCCTCTGTGTGTAGCCCCTTGTGGGCAGTAAAGAAATAGGTATTTCGTCCGTCACTACATTCCGAGTTCAAACTCCTCCAAGGTTGACTTTGTCTTTCATCCTTTCAGGGTCGATAAATTAAGTACCAGTGAAACACTGGGGGGGGGGGGGTCAATGTAATCAACTAGTCCTCTCCCAACAAATTGGTCTTGTGCCTATAGTAGAAAGGATTATTATTATTATTATTATTATTATTATTAAGATTATTATTATTATTGTTGTTGTTGTGATATAACATCGTGTCGTAATCGTCATCCCAACCTTTTCATATCTCTACGACAATCCAGTCTTTCTCGCAGAAGATTCCCAGCAAGTTCTGTCATTTACTTTCCCTGCCATTCAGTTCCGCGTTGTCTCGGTTCTGTTTAATTCCTCTTCTGCCTCACCTACCTAATTTCCCTCTTCTTTTTAGGTTTATGTGGAATCGCAGCAAAAGTGTTTAAATTCGAAAAGCAAGTCATTTGACAATCCAAGGGAAATTTGCTCAGAGTTGCGTCCCCTAAAAAACAGTCCCTTTACCGCTAATTTCGTCGTTTTTATTGTTGTTGTTCGTATTACGACAATTTCGGAGGCGCGTAGGCGCGTATATTTGTGCATGGATCTGGTTTCACACATTTTCCCGTCTCCCAGATTCACTGAAAACGCTTTTGGTCGACCCGAGGCTATAGGAAAAGAGACGCAATAAGCTGAGTGCGAAGCCACAACACGTACACACATACACACACACAAAGACACAGATACACACACACATGCGAACGCGCGTACCGACACATAAACACGCACAGACACGAGCACTAGCGTAGCTAGGAGGAGCGGCAGGGCGATGCGCCCCGGGCGCGAAATTTCGGCACTGTCATGGTATTAGCTGTCAGAAGCGAAAGTAGAAAAATCTAAACAAGGAATGTTACTGCTGGTTTGAGTTGAAATCTGTTTCTTTGGCTACTGACTGGCCGGAGCTCTCTATCTATCTATCTATCTATCTCTCTATCACTCGTCCACCTTCGTTTGTTTCCGTAGAATTTATCAAATTAGAAAAAAAAAACTTTTCAGCTACTTCCATCATGCTAGCTCCACACGAGGGGCATATTTTTGGAGTATTTAAAAGTCCATGTCTCTTAAGCCAATTAATACTATTTTCTGTTGTAGCGGTGGCGATGGCAATATCGCGGTGATTAATTCCAACTTTGGATTACGCGTGGTGGTGGTGGTGGTGGTCATTGGTGGTGCTGATTAAACTGAATTTCATTTGTTTAAATTCTACGGAAACGCATTTTCTAATTTGATAAATTCTACGGAAACAAACGAAGGTGGACGAGTGATAGATAGATAGAGAGAGAGAGAGAGAGAGAGAGAGAGAGAGAGAGAGAGACAAACAGACAGATAGCTCCGGCCAGTCAGTAGCCAAAGAAACAGATTTCAACTCAAACCAGCAGTAACATTCCTTGTTTGGATTTTTCTACTTTCATTTCTGACAGCTAATACCATGACAGTGCCGAAATTTATTTTTTCACGAGAGTTCTGGACCCTAGTTAATAAACTCATTTCCATACAGCCAACCAGAGCTTAGATTGATCATGTCAAGTTAACAAACACACTCTATCTACCAAGTAAACTCAAAACGAAGAACAGTCGGCCGATCGCCTAGTTACGCCTGATTTTAGAAGGAGACAAGTAATTAGATAGATATGCATCTCTGTCTATAATCGGGTTTTGTTAGGGCTCCATATGGTGAAGAAGTAGATGGGAAATATTTGGTAGAGGGTGATGATGTGCTAGCAACCTTCTCCCCTTACATTTCTCTTATATTTACATATTCATCATCGCATCCATGCTTTTGACAATACAAGGGAAATAACTCTTTAAATTTTTGCGCAGAGTAGCGTCCCCTGAAAACCAGTCCCATTCCCGCTAATCTTGTTGTTTACGATAGATCACTCGTAAAAATGTTGAAGACCACATATATGTTTTTGTCTGTCCTTGTTTGTCCCCCTCTATGTATCCTATTATTAGGAATAAAAAGAAAATCTTCTCCCCATGCAAAGTAAACGACAACACAAATAACTACGCA